>NW_010242952.1:0-92336 GCF_000690775.1 Eurypyga helias | reverse complement strand
AAAGCGCTCTAAGAGGATGACTTTCTTTTTCCATGAATGAAATCATCCTTTATCTATCCCAAGGAAATCTGTGGCTCCTCTGGGCAGGAACTAGGGTAACTGTGTTAAAATCCAAGAGTCTGTTCCAGAAGTTGGGGTTGCCATAATTTCTTACTCAAGAGGTTGCCATTTCTATTGTATTTAATTTTTTAAATTAAAAGAGTGAGTGATTGTGTGGCTGTGAAGGGCAAGGCATTTTTTCAGATTCTTTTTATAATCAAATTAATCAGTTTTCCAAATTATTTCCCAAAAAAGATCAGTTTGAGGTAGATGCCCAGACTTAACTTTCAACCTATATCATTAAAGGAACTGAACAGAGAAGATCTTACCTCTGTCTACACTAAAGCAAATATTTTAGGTAAAAGTATCAGCAAGCTTTAATAGTTATCTCTAGTTAGAAAAAACACTTAAAAAGCCTAATGTTAAACATATGCATATGTAACTTGCTGAATGGAGGACCATATGCTACAAAAGGCGTGTGGAATAGGGATGTGAAGTGGGTAATAACAATAATGAGCATTTACATAGCCTTCTGCACTTTCAAAGGGATGTAGGACCTGTAAGTGTAGAACATCAAGGACAGGAGGAGATATGAAAATGTAAGGTGGTATATTTAAGCCTTCCTTTTTTGCCTGGCTAAATCCCACCTTCAGTTACAAAACTTCCAGCCTTAGTAAATGCAATCAAGCTGTATTTACTACCTAGGTAGGAAGAGTAATTCAGCCCAGGGTCATGTATGTAGGCAAAGAGCTGTTGCAAAAATGAAAACCTTCTCTGTCTTATTATTAGTTATTTCCATTTTCCTATTAACTTACTGCAGAAAATATTGCTTTACCATGATGGTGTTCTGAGCTCTAAAATAAGTCGATCAAATCAAGTCAACCAAAGATGGTATTCTTGGCCCTGGAGAGTGATTTACACAAATCCAGAGGTAAAAATCTGGAAGCAAAGGAGGGGGAATAAAAAACAAGAGAGATTTTTAAGGCTGTAGACACGTAAATTAGCTCTCTTCTAGACAAGTGACTGTATACACCAAACCTTAGAATCAGTACTTAATTAACCTCTTTTAAAAAACCATTAAGCCCACTGGTGTGTGACGAACAGGCAAAGGAATGGACGTTTGGCAGGATGCCACGCAATATCAGAGAAGCTTTAGGGAGATTGAGCTGAAATTAAAGGGAGAAGTTTGCTTTGGAAAGTATCTCATTCATGGGCCCTGTTTCATGAGCATCGTAAACAGGAACCTGGCAGCAGTTTCACTGAATCAAGCTCTGGAAGGATCATAAATTTCTTCTCAGTCTAGTTGGATGCTGTGACTGACTCTCTACATGGAAATGAAATAAGACAGCTCACAGTATCTGTTGTTGGCCATGGCTGGAGGTGGCATATGGGGTGAGTGGACTATTCCAGTTTATGTGAAAGCAAGAGCTATGACAGCTTGAAAGAGAAGGGCCAGTTCACATGACTCCAGTTAGGAGAGGCTGAGCTCCTCATTGAGCCACTATCAAACCTGCCACACTCCTAGAAGATTAAACTTCATTTGGAAAAATGAAAAGGATCTCTATTTAAAACATAGTTGAAATTCTTTGTATGGCTTTCTGGAGCACTTTCCACCTCTCTTTCCCCTTCTGCTTGAAACTGGTTTCCTAACCCAGCGCCTAACCCAAACTATATGCTTGAAGTTCAGCCATACCAAAATGAGGTGGTATTTGAATTTCAGGCATTAATGTCTTAGTTACAGAGTCTAGCAAAAAAGAGAGAGTCAAACCATTGCTGACAGCCCACATGTCTGCCCAGCATCCTTGAAGGCAATGAGGCTTTCTGATGTGTGCCCCCATTCCTGGTTGGAGGACACTGTAGAAGACAAAGGATTGGACAGATTCATGCTGTGCTGGGCAAGTTCATGAAAAATAGATCCACCAATTGTTATTAAATACAAAGAAACTCTGCCTGGCTCAAGAAGTCTCCAGCCCTCCAATTGTTCGAGACTGGAGATTATATTGGGAAAGTGCTCTGTATACTTACCTTGCTCTTATGATCTTCTTCAGATTTCTAGCCACTGCCAGGCACCGGAGAGCAGTCTGCACAGACCCTTGCTGTGATTCATGAGATCTGCTCTTTCCACTTTTTTGTTCTAGCCTTAGGTTCCCTCCCAAAATAATGAATTGAATTTATCAAAATCTGTTTTGTAGAACGGGCTGTGTCTGTTCTGAACATTAGTGGAAGGTGTTACCCTGGAAAGCAAAAGATCTTTTAGTGGAGACATCAGGTTCAGTGAAAGTGTGAGCTAAACTCTGCTGAAGTCACATCTCTGGGGAAATTCCCCATTCTGGACATGCCCTGGGAAAGAAAGGGGGTGAACAATGGCACAGGAGAGGAGAAAACTTCTGCAGAACTGTGACTCTCCAGCATTGCTGTGAGTGAGCTGTGTAGTTCACAGCAACTCAGCAGAATGGGCAGCAACGTCACGGACTCTGTGTGCCCAGAACAGGCTATTCGTCCAGCCACCGCTGTGTTTTAGATGAAAACTCACCAACTGCATTTGACACATCAACAATGTGCTTGTCCCTGTGGAGCAGAGACCCTTTCTGCTGTGATTTGATCTTTTGTCAGCATGGAAGGAAATTTTCTGAAGGAGGTAAATTAATTAATCAAGTTAATCCTGAGACGTCTAATGAGCATTATTATATTTAACCATCAGTGAATCTGGCAAGTACTAAATAGCACTTGAGATCTGTTTTTTTAATGACTGTTAAAAAACAAAAATAAGGGGAGTTGATTATGTCAGGTTAACAACATTTAATTAAAATCGAGGGAAGAGGTAGCTGTAATTTGCAACCACCAAGGAGAGGAACCAGATAGGAGAATATTGTGCAAACCTGTGAAGTGCTCTAGCTTTTAATTAAAATTGCAGTTCTTTAAGATAGCCCTGTGTCAGGCGGATTCTGTTTAATTGCTGTCACTCCTGTGATATTGCCAGCAGGATTCTTTGGTGGCTTCATGTCCTCAATAGGAATCTATGTGTCAAGGGACATCTTCCACATCAGGGTACATACTGGATCTGTCATGTGGGGTCCACATCCCTCACTGAGGGTGATACTGCATAATGATACTGTAGCTGTCTATCTCTTGGAAATGTAACATCTATAGGTAGGATAAAGGAGATGCTGCTAGTTAAGCAAGCTCTGTGTCCCTTAATTTAAGGACTGATACTTTAGTTATCTGAGAGTCAATAGACCTCAGTTCTCTCATGGTTGATCGGTTAATTAGCTGTCAGCTCTTGGTCATCTCTCTTATACACATCCCTGCATTATCTGGTATGCAATAATGCTGTTTGAGAGCTATACATAAAACTAGCACATTGTTAAAACTGGCACATCTGCAATGTCCTAATGGCACACACACACATGCAAAATTTGAAGGAATTAGGTAAAATCACTGCAAAAACAAATAGTTCATGAACAATTTACAGGGTCTAGAAAAGTTAGAGATGTCTATGGTACTTTTCAGAAAGATATTGACAAAGCAGTAACAAGGTGCAACGAAGCAAGAAAGAGATGACATTTGCTTAGTGCCAAGAAACAGGTAAGTGACACTTGTTAAATTCACTGTCATGCACATATGTATATACCTACTTGTAGAGTTTCTTGAACTACAAACACACACAAATATATTTGGAAAAGATTATTTTGGGATTTAGAAAATAAATACTCAGTTTGTTGTTATGACTGTGCTGTTGTAAACCACATCAGGCAAAATTTGGTATCCTCCTTTAGAGGTGACTGCAGTGTCTCACGGGTTGCCCTTAGTGGATAGATGCTTTTTGACATAAAATCTCCTAGAAGTTTTAACTTTAGCTGCTCTAAAACCTAGTTCTCTGTCTCCTCTCTCTGTTTTCTGACACTTTTACCTCCTTGGTGTCCAGTTATACACAAAGAAAAGAAGGTGGGTTTTTACAAGGCTTCATACTCTTCAAACAGTACTGGAATAAAGGATTTTTCTTAGTGTTAGAGACAGAGGTTACATGAGAATTTTATTCAGTCATTGCACTATGAAACTCACTGAATTACTTTATTTCTCTGGGAATTAGTCCACATCTGTGAAACCATGATATTAGGGTTAACGCCACATTTTGTCTTCTGTCCTTCTAGGCAACAAACTCTTCTAGACTATTATTACATAGAGATGAAATACTTAGTTATTATGGTCTTTATCTTAGTTCACTGTCACAGAGAAAATGAGTATTTTCTTCTGGCTAACAAATACTTTTTGTTTAATAAACTGCTGAATGACAACAGCAAATCTAATGAATGTTACCTGTCAATTAAATTATGAGAGCATAAATCCTAAAGAAGTCTTCAGCTGCAGAATATTATTCTCAGGTATAACCTTTCACATGTTTTCAAAGTTTTTCTTCTGTTTTTAGAGCAAATTTCTTTGAGGTAAACCTTTGCCTTTGTTGTTTATCATAAAGAAGCCAAAAAGCAAAAATAGAGCCACATCTATCTAAATTTAATTTGCTTGTCCCTTTCTAACCACAGATTTTCTATATATTTATATAAATAATACATTCTCTAAGGAACTGAAAACTCACACATGGCTATGGGATAACTTCATTAGACTCCACTTTGAAATCCCTTGGTCAGATTCTGCTCCCACAGACATGACTGTAAACATGCTGTTAATCCACTGAAGTGCCTGTTCATTTAACTCAGTCTCAGAAAGATGCAACTGGCCAGCAAATTATTTATTTATGGATATCACAACCCCATTGTCACTTAAAAGTAGATGTTTGTATTTCATGTTCTTGATTTTCTTGATTTTTAATCATTCATAGGACATCATCAAATATTGATGTTCCTTCTATTAAAAATGCCATAAATAAATAAACTGCATACACAGTTCGGACCAGAAACAGCATGGTCCAAGATACTCCATTTCTGTACACCAGAAACTGTCTTCTGTTTGATGAAGTATTCAGTTGAGCCTGGAAGGTTGCAGGTAGATAGCAGACCTCTACCTGCTTGGCTCCTCTGCCGCAAACATAAGAGGGCATTTCTCTTGCTTCTCGGTTGAATAACCCAAGGAGTTATCTGAAAGAGAGTGTGAATAAACATACCTGGTTTTCATCTCAAAAACAACAGATGAAAAGTACTAATGACCTTTTACTGCCTGCAGTCCAGATGCTACATCTTGACTCACATCTTTGGGGAAAGAGAAAACTAAAAGCAATTAGATCACTGGTGCTACTTGAATGCCCAGTTCTGATTTGTTATTACTTTTTGAAATTGCAAACACAAAGGAAAAGTAACCTTACTTAAAAAACTGACCTTTTTCATGCAGGTTTCTTACATGAAATGTTTCTCTTTTAAGAAAATGGTTTATTCCTATTTTCAGTTCAGAAGTCACACTTAAAAAAACCAAACCAAAACAAAAACAAACTCCCAAACCCAAACAACTAATTACACACTTGACACAAACATTTAGGCTAATAAGTGCTTTAGTCCTTGAAGGGATGTTAAGAAAATGGATCCACTAATAGCCTTGGTGGTTTTTTTTTTTTGATTGAATTTTTACCTCCTGCAAGCTGCCTTAAGTCAGAGGACCTGCCAGCCTCTACACCCGCTCATGATATGGTGTAACAATGTACGCTGATGGGAGAGGCCTTGCTGCTTCCACTGACAACACGTAACAAGGGCACACACTCAACCACTGCATTTAGCAGGGGAATAAATTGTCCCCAAAATAGCTGTGATACAGCTGCTTGCTGTGCCTGCATCCAAGAGGCAGTACAGTGTCAAGTAAGGAAAGACCATTGCCATGGGTTCCCTGTTAATTCAGACATGGGAGTCAATCTCACCCCACCATCTATATGTGGTCACCTGAGAGCCTGCATTGTTGGCTCTTTTTCTGTTTGACGTTTTAAGTAAATTTCAGGCTGTTGGGGAAATTTGTGTCTGTCACGTCTCTGTTGACTTAAGAAGGGTCTAAATCAAAGGAGTCCCTGCTATTGCAGTGATCCCCTTGACTCTTAGGGGTCTGGCCATGACGTATTTTCCCCTGTCCTCGGTGATGTGCCAAGGAGGATCCTGACAGTGCATGTGGGAAGTGGGCATAAGGGGATAGGACTCAGTTGAAAGGGTTCACCAGAGAGCAGGCTGATAGCCCCACTTCCTAAAGTAGGTGGTTCATGCAGTCACTCAGTGCTTGTGGGTACAGTTATTTTCATCTCTCTCTTGACTCTTCTCTCCTGACCTTCATTTTTTATTAATGAAGCTGCTGGACAGTTCCAACCATGACCTGACAAGTCTCAAAGAATCAATTTCTTAGAAGCTTAATTCAAATTGGCATCTGGACAAAGAAGAAAGTTCACAATGTGTTTTTCCATCTCCTGCCCCCAAGGTGATCACCAAATGGGTCACCCCTGGAATAGTACATTTGCCAGCACATGGCTTTGTGAATGAGCAGGGACACAGACTTTGATATGCCCTCAGTTTCCCTCTCCATGGGCTGCCTCAACTCAAACAGTGGTGAGAAACAGTGGACACTGGACTTTTCTCTTTGGCAGGTTCTCTGTTTTCATGAGAAAATAAATTAATAAATCCATAAAAATCGAGGCAGCTGGATCTGTGGACTCTCTTTGTGCCCTTTGATCTATGCACCCGTGGCTCAGTGGTGATGCTTACAGCTGCAGACAGGCAATTTGCTGGGGTCTCTGTTCTTTGTCGTGCTTGGTCTTGGCATGAAAATTTCACAGCGGTTAATGAGAGCCATTGGTTATGGCAACCCATCCCCTGTGCATTGAGTGCTAATTAGTATCAGCCTGTCACAAAAGCAAGATGAGTTGCAAAATAAAACCATCAAGTGCACTCTGATTCTGATTTATTACTTATTTTCCTGTCATTGTGGCTGAACAATAACACCAAAAAAAAAGTCAGTCTGGCCTCTTCTTTGGCTTCATGTGCTGTGGTGATGATTTCCCTGTAATTAATGAGGTGCATTATCTAACTCTCTCACCTTGCAGTAGGAAGAAAAGTCCTTTTTTCACTCTTTCATTGTTTCCAATGAGAAACTCTTGGAAAGCCTTAGGAAAACACAATCAAGCAAAGCAAATGGCCTAAGAGGAAGGCTCCATTTGTGGTTCTGCACATTCCAGGGTCCTTTTGTTCATCAGTTTAATAAGATGTGGAGTGGAGTCCCTACCCACACCAGTAAACACAGCATCACTTCAGGTCGATGCAAAGGAGTTGTGAGATAGGTTCCTGGTGCCTGACCCTTTTACATCTGGACCCCTTTCCACAGCTGTTTTTACCACATTGAATGAACTCCTGTGGTTTTCTAAGGCACCACAAATTTTCCCATATTAAAGTTAGCTTTAGATACAAACTATATGTGTGGAAGAATTCTAGAGAATGGATCTTTATCACAATTTTGCTTGGAACAAGCATGATGACAGGCTTGCTCTTTCAGACTTGAGATGCTGAGGCTGAGAATTTATTTACCTCAAACAGAAAGTTTTTGCAAATGGCTTGATTCATATTTATTGTATTTTCTAGACTCAATCTGGAGAGTGGTGATTGTGATTGGAGTAAGTATCCTACTATCTATTCATAATGCAGCAAAATGAGAGTTGTCATAAAACTCATGTATGTCCATTCATCTGTGTGTGACTTGAATTATCCAGGAGTAGTGGGAAAGACTTTCTTTAGTGCTGTCTTTCTTTTCTTTTTTTTCTTTTTTTTTTTTTTGAGCAGTGTTTATGAGGTGAGGAAGTTGTACAAAAAGTCGTGGAGTTAAAATAAAAAAGGAATGGTGAGAAAATGGTGAATTATCTTTTAATACTGTTCTCTAGTCTCTCCCTCAGGTTTCTTTCCAGTGGGAACATACTTAGCACCATTGAATAATCAATTTCTGGATGCTAATTATAATTCAAGGGTGCTTCTTAGGTTGGTCAGTCCCTTTTACATCACCAGTTTATGTACTCAACTCAGTAAGACTAGTCACCAAGGTACTTTATCACACACTAGCTTAGAATGATCCTGACCAGTAGTGTTTCAGCTGTAATACACTTATACAATAATTTATTTTTGTTTTATTTTAGGATACCCTATTTTGGAGCAAATCTCTCAGCCTAGGAAGCTTTTGACTTCCTCATGACATTCCAAAGTCAAAATTAATTTTTTTACTTCAATTTACTTACAATTTTTTTTACTTCAGATGATTACATTTGGTGTGGAGACTTTTCTCTTGGAAAGAATCAGGCTTTTTATTAGATAGTTTGCCTTTCTCTGTTATCTGCATTGAGTAATTGGGTATGATTTAGACCAGTAGCAGAGAGATCGTGACAGCTTCCCCAGCTATTGCTTGTTTGCAGTTTACTGGTCTCTTCTTGCTTTCCAAATAGGTCATTTTTCAGTCATGCATCAGTAGGCTGTCAGCAGCACCAAAGAGCTGTGTTGAGCTTCCCACATGTTAGCTATGGAGACTGTTGAGAAAACAACCTCTCTGAAATGAAGAGATGAAATGAGGACAGCAGAGTGGAAGATCCTCAAACTCAGTGTATTGTTTCTACCTTGTTCCCAACTGCTCGCTTTGGTACCCTCCAGCTCCTTTGCGAGTTTCTTGTTGTCTCTTCAGTTCTGATCAAACAACATTGGAGGCACTATTTTTGTTGTTATGGATGATTGGGGCTGGGGGCAGGACGAGGGAAAGTTGTTTGTGTTTTTTTTGTTGTTGGTGTTTTGTTTCTCTAGAAAGGGCAGACTCTGTTAACAACTTAGCATCTCACACCAGTCCATAAATTGAAGTGCTAGTGTATCCAAAAGCTTTTCTTTAATAAGTTTTTTTTTTTCATGCAGCCTACAGCATCTACAGTAGCAACTGAAGCAGAGAAAGGTTTGAAAATCTGGAAGTTCTGTTGCTCCCTTCTGTCTGCCTCTCCTTTAATATGGAGTTTTATTTATTTAAGGACCTAAATTCCTTGCCAAGTTCCTTGAGTTTTCCTTGGTGCAAATGAGTTTCTTCAGGAGAGTTTCTTAAAACTCCGTCCCCTGCAGGAATTGGCTTGCAGTGTGCTGTCTTTTGTTTTCTTTCATTATTTGTTTTATAAATACATAAATGGGAGAAATGGCTACAAAGTGGGAAGGTGAAGTCATAGAATCATAGAATGGTTTGTGTTGGAAGAGACCTTAAAGGTCAGCTATTTCCAACCTTCCTGCCATAAGCCAGGGACACCTTCCACTAGACCAGGTTGCTCAAAGCCTCATCCAGCCTGGCCTTGAAGACAGCCAGGGATGGGGCATCCACAGCTTCTCTGGGCAACCTGTTCCAGTGCCTCACCACCCTCTCGGGGAAGAACGTCTTCCTGATATCTAATCTAAACCTCCCCACTTTCAGTTTAAGCCCGTTACCTCTCGTCCTGTCACTACAGGCCCTTGTAAAAAGTCCCCCCCAGCTTCCTTGTAGGCTCCTTCAGGTACTGGAAGGCTGCAATAAGGTTTGCCCAGAGCCTTCTCTTCTCCAGGCTGAATAAGCCCAATTCTTTCAGCCTTTCTTCATAGGAGGAGTAATTGTAGAAGAGGTAGATTGGAAGTTGAATGTAATAGTCAAGATCAGGCAGTTTTTATATAAAGTGATATAGTAAGGTTTCAATAGGTTTATAGTTTTTAAATTATTATTATTTTTAATCTGTTACCTGTTAGTCCTAGAACAGTGGCATGACCAAGGTCACACAGTATCTGGTAGCATAGACAGGTCATGAACACTAGCTCTTGTGTCCCTCTTGAGTATTTCATCTACAAACTCACCTACCTTCAACTGTGTTAGGCTATTATGCAACCCCTTATGATCCTAAATTTTAAGATCTTACTGGATAGTTAGCTTTTAGTTTGAGGCAACTGTGTTTGGATTGTCTTGAGTCTTAAAATGCTTCCTCAAGTATTCGTCTGAATCATAATGACCCATGGGCTGAAAAGCCCACAAAATGGGAAGTGAATGACAAAAGGCCAATGTTTTTATTTTTGCCTGAACTAGAATATATTTTAAGTGAAGGTCTGGTCACCCTGCAGGCTGCATGTACTGGTTATTTTATACAACCTTTCATATTCAGAGCTTCAGGGTGTGTGACAGATAGGTAATTTTATAGGAGGCATCTGTGCAAAAGCATGTCGTTGCTAAAATGATACTCATTTTTTCTGTAAGTAGGTCAGAGGAAAGAGCAATACAATGTGGCAAAGTCTTTGTTTGTTTAAATGTCTAAAAACAATCTCATTGATTAAAAGAGTGGAAGTATACAATAAAAAAAATCCCACATGACTGAATAATAGCATTTTAAAGAAGGCACAGTTTGTTTTCTAATGTGCGCTTTGGTTTTTATCTCTTATGGCTTCCAAAATTGTATCCCTTTATGTTAATTTAGTTTTGAAAGAACATAACTTGTTTTGTTAATTCGGCATGGAGTTAGTCTGTTTACATAAAACACTAGCAAAAGAGATTGGCAGAGTTTGTGTTGTAAATACAGGGATCTTTTCAGTTAATTATATGCAAATCAGCTTTGTTAACAAACACCTAAATAACTCTGCCTTGTCTTCATTAGCCTGGGAGATACAGTACATTTCTCAAGGAACTAGACAAGGAATATTAATCAAAGCAGCTTGTAAGTTTTAATGAGCTTATTAATTGTTGACCTCTGTATTTCCATGAAGTGGTATTAAAAGTGAAAGATAACTGAGATATTTTTGTGTTGAAATATTATGCAGATATATATGGAAAAGATTTCATGGTCAAATGTGGGTCATGCAAAATAAAACCTCAGTCTAGCTGCCTACATATTGATAACTCATGTTTTTCTAAAAAATTGTCTGATGGCTGATGAGAGTTTAATGGCAGAAATGTTCTTCTTGCAGTAAAAGATCTTTCATTCTTGTAGAGGAAGATAAGAAAAAATGGAATAAATTTCAGTTTTGCAGTTTCCTAGATCAGTTTTTTTAACTTTCCAAGACAGTATTGACACAGCTCTGAATTTAATTCCTAAGGAGACCTCTTGAATGTCAGGTGATTCAAGGTGTTATATCTGGTTTTAGACAACCTCTTAAGGCAAAAGTAATCTGGGAAAATACAAACATAACAAACATGGAAGCAAGGCTAAGAAATATCTCTGTCCTCTGTGACCTTGTCACACTCTGCACAACAAACTTATTAATGATGAGTGGAAGGGTAAGACCCAGCCTGGGGAGTCTGGTGGTGAAGTTCACCAGAGGGGGACCTTTAAGTCTGACCCTCAGCAGTCATCAACCCTTTCTATCATCCCTCCTAAACAGAGGAATATACTGCTTCCCATGGCTAATCCTAATGTGAAGAAAAATGAAACTCTCTTGAACTTCCTTCTGCTCTTTTTTGGACCTCAGCTCTGGCAATAGTCTTTAATGTTGTGTGCAGTAGCAGACTTTGGTGTAATTAATCCCCTAATTCCTTTTTAATAGCTGTCTAGCCATGTGTCAATAAACAAGGAGGATACATGACAATAAAAACATATTTCAGAGTAATATGCAGTGTTGTTTCAGACAGAGACAGACAAGAAGGGAGGGAAATTAATAAAACAAGAAAGGAAACAAGGCGAACTGAAGACTGAGATTAAATAGAGTTAAGTGGGAGAGACGAATTTCATGTTGCCAGATGATCTTCCCTAATTTGATTTGGTCATTTCCAATTCTGAAGGATAAATGAGTTTCCAGGGTGAGAGGAGGATAGATAGCTGATGATTATCTTCTAGTACCTGAGTTGCTCTGGTCTCCAGCTCTGACCTTTCTATGGCAACAACAGATGATGGTATACATTTAACTTCTACTACTGCTGTCCATATGAAGCTATCCTAAATCCTTATAATTCATTCATCCAAGAAACCGTACCTGTGTAGCAGTGAGTGACAAAGCTGGCCAATGAAAATACTGGAAACTAGACTGTACACTATTTGTTGCAATCAGAAACAAGGATGAAACTAAAATGTTCTGCTATCAGATACTAATCTGCTCCAAAATGTTTCCATGTTTCTTCTCCATCCCTTTTATGGAGATGGAGAAGAAATTAAGGTCAAGTTCTTATGACCACATTTCTGTTTTACTGGGAGATAACTGAGTTGGAAATATTTTGACCAGTTCTACTAGGCTCATTACAGAAGAAAAGGAAAAAATTGTTGAAGGGAATTGTTTACTGAGATTGCTAAATCCTGGAGTATTAGAGACCCAGGAAAGTTCAGACTACCATCTTTCCAGAGATTACACTGCTCAGGGAGAACAGAGCTACAATACAGCCCATCATACTATTAATTAGTCTTTTTCTTCTGTAGTCCAGTTCTCTCAGGGTTTGATACCTCCCTGAACTTTTAGAATCATAGAATCTTTAGGTTGGAAAAGACCTTTAAGATCAAGTCCAACTGTTTTGAAACTGTTTTCAGTTTCATGTCTGCAAAGTTGTTGTGGCAATAACTCTGAGCAGCATAAACCAGAAGTAGTGGAGGTTTTGGGGGTTTGTTTTGCCTTTTTTTTTTTTTCCTGTGAAAAACATTCTGCTCTGAAACAGTCACAGATTCTCTGGAAAATTTAAGAGGGTAATTCAGTCTCCTCCATTTTAAATCTCTTCAATCAGCTCTTTCTTCCTACCATCCTTACTGCCATTGATTCATTTCAATTAAGATTCTCCTGTTCAAGTACCATAATTAGCCCCTGTCACTACTAATTCTCATCCCCTTGTATTATAGAACTAGGACTGAAATCCACGTGGACTAGTTCAGCAGCATTTGTTCACCTGCAAACTGGAAGAGAAAGAGCCCAAAAGTCCCCAGCAAGGCATACTTAGGACTAGGGAAACGTTTCCATGACTATCTCACTGAGTTGATGGGTTTGTATGTTTTGATTTGGTTTATTCATTTTCTTTCTGATGTTATTTTCTATAAATCTTCCTGCGACCTTCTTTAAAGGGTAGAAATTAAACAGAAAACAGCTCATTCCGTAAGGGCCCTAAGGGGTTTATATAGATCCATTACTCAGAAGTGGCCTTAAGTTTACAAAAAGGTGATTTTAAACCAAGTTGCTAAACATGCTTTTATCCCCAGAAGTAAAGAATATTAATAATACAAGTTACCTTGGGTAATTTTTTGTTATGCTAGATCAACTTGACCATACCTCACTACATGCCAGACCTTAAGTGGTGCTATGAGATACCCATCACATGCCAGGTCTCTCTTGGTTTCCCTGCTTCCACTCCTTTCTTTAGGCAATTGCAGTTCGGCATACCCATACAGATACCTTAAGTCTCCTGAGAAAGGTAGCTCCTACTCATTCATGCAGTGTGATGGAGCAGTGTTGGCATGCAACCACATCAACCAAAGCAAAGCCAAAATAGAATGCACACTATTGTGATGTGCACAAAAACCACACAAAATCTGATGGAAATAGACAATAGGGACATATCTGATTTTATTTTTTTCTGGGATGTTTTTAGAGCTTGATTACCATGCCCTGGTTTCACTAATTGTTTTTACCTTCTTTGCTTACCAAAGCTAAGAGATGTTAACTAGAATGCCATATTCAAACAAAGAGGCAAGAGACGGATGCCTTGCCTGGTGTGAAAGCCCAGACAGTTTGAGAGAGGAGACATTTCCACACTCAATATGAATACCTTGCCTATCCTGCCCTGTAAGAAAAAGCCACTGGAAGGCAACATGGGTAAATATGCACCTCGGACTCCTCATACTCACACACACAGAGTTTATTGTAAAATCAGGAGTAAATTGTTGTCAAGCTTTGTAAACACAGAATTCAGGACCGTTACATCTGAGTCTTGCCTAAAATACTTGCAAAAGGTTCCTGTAGTCTTCAGGGGGAAGGCTGTGTACATTATAAATGGTTAATGTTTCATAGGATAGAAATTCAGTGAAGCAGGAAAGTGCTTGTTCGATTACTTGTGGTAGGTTTTTTGGTTTGTTTTGTTTTGTGGGTGTTTTTTTTTTTTTGTTTTTTTTTTTTTTTTTTTTTTTTTTTTTTTTTTTTTTAAGCCTTTAGTGAGGCTCTGTAGGCTCACTCTTGCTGGGAACAAAGGAAACTTGAATTTGCTGAACCCGAACCTGTTTCAGACCTTAAACGCTCAGGTTCAACAATGCCAGGGTTTGGGATGCATTTTGCTTTAGCTGAGCAGGTAGGATGAATCTTGCACTTTAAGGTATTTTTCCAGACCAGTGACTCACTAAAGAGATAAGGAGACCTATAATATTGATTGGATTAAGAAAGAATCAGATCACCTTTTACCTCTGTCTGATCAGCTTTCTGTATCAAAATGTGAACATGAAAATAAGAGCATTAAACTCTGAGCTTTTCCATCCATGCTCAGGAAGGCTTGCATGCACTAGAGGCTTTCTGTACCACAGAGAGGACCTGTGTTTGCGGCCTGGAATTAGGCATCATTTGAGAATATTTGATACAGGACATAGATTTTTGGCCTCTCAGTGTACAGAGATATGATTTTCTGATTCAGATGAGAAGAAATACCCCAATTTTTCTCTAAATTCATCACACCAAAATAATGGAAAATGTTTCTCTGGTTTACGTGTTTCAGTGTAGTTATTCAAGGTATGAAATAAGATGAACTTAATTGGAAAATTTAGTCCAACAAGTGAGGTCTAAGTGCCTGTATTGCTGATACACCAGTTTCACACTGAAGCTACAAGCCTTGTATTAAAGTGAATACATTCAAAATACACATATTATATAAATACACAAAATGTCTCAGCTTTTGAAGTGAGAAGTTGGCCATTGCAGTGAGTAAACAGGCACAGAATAGACTGGTCTTAAATACAACAGGAGTCCTTTTGGTGTGGACTGCTAAGTCCAGTGCTTAGCAGAGAAGAGCAAAACATCCTTAGCCATGTTGACAATGAAGGGATTGAGATTTTTTTGGTGGCCATGGTCAAATGCACAAGGACACATGGGCTTAAAAGGTATCAGAGGAGGCACAGGTAAAAAACCAGAAGATTGTTCTAATGGGAAGGCTGGAAATAGTTACCCTGGGAAGGCTGGAAGTCATCATAGCAAGTATTAAAGAACTGCTTGCACTGATAATTATAAAAATTGCATTACATAGAGTTGATTCTTACTTCCTGAAGCTGGGTGGGTGAGGTAGTCATCACCAGGTCTCTTTTGACTCTATTTTCTGTATTTTTCATAATTATGTTATACAAAATGACTCATTTTCTGACAGTTAAATGTGAGTGCTTCTGAGTGTGCAGGTGCACAGGCAGAAAGATTTAGAGTGTGAACACAATGCCTATGGTGTTAATTGTTTGAAATTTAGAGTGGAAGAAGAAGTAAAACATCTCTCAAGATGATAATCAAATTAGGCTCTCATCAAAAAAGCACCTTGGTGAACTTCACCGGCAAACTACTGGTAGAAGGAAGTATTAATAAGGGAATGACAGGGCTACTCAAAAGAGTTACAAAGCCATGGAAACCTGCTTTCACTCTGTCTATATTGAAAATTAATGCAGTGGGGAAAAGGGTAGAAAAAAATTTATCTGTCACACTGGTGTGCAGTTATTTGTGAGTGAAAATGCCCAGAGCTGCAGTTGTTGCTGGCCTCTGGGGGTTGAGAGTGTGGGTTTACATTCTGGGGCTGGCGCACCATATGTCTGCCTGTGCCAAGGAGTCAGCTTTTCAAAGCAGCACAGAGCACAAGCTGTGCTACCGTCGAAGTCGCCTCACCTGCAGGTAAGGTTTATAGCTCAGCCCTGTACTACGCTAGCGAGTCCTACATGGCACTCTCCCAGACAGGGTGCAAGAGGATGTAACACATCCATCTGCTGCTGGCCTCTTCCTTGGCTTGCTTCCATCAAACCTGGTGCAGCTGTGAAGCCATCCATGGTATCGCCCACCGGTGCTGGGAGCTTGCCCAGCACACCCCCTCACCACCACAGTCACCTCTGCAGGGACCCCTCCTGGAGAGGCAGCATATGCCAGGAGAAGGTGCTGCCTTTCTAATATTTTATTTTTTAATTTTAAATGTTTATGTTTAGCTGCAGTAATTCTTCCACAAAATTAGTGTAATGGAATAAGCCCTGAGGAGAGAGTCCCCTGGGAATTCTGCAGTATGACCCTGTGACTGGGGCATTGCTAGTTTTTTCTAGATTCATCATAAAACCATACTTGCAGAAAGGTGTTGTGGAAGGGCGTTTCATTATTGCTCTGTCTCCCAAACCTGGGTGGGGTCCCCAAAATTCATATGTTTTAGATTCCAGTGACAGTGAAATTTCAAATTGAGCTTCTCAAGGAAAGTGTTTTAGGCATTTTACAAAACAGGCAGACAGTGTTTCCCATTGCTGCACCTGCCTCAAGATTGTATCATTAATCCTACCAGGGTGGAGCTAGGACACAAAGAGCAAATTCATGGGAGGTTTGATGCCTTCTTCAGTCTTTCACCTGGCTGGAAACAGAAGGAGCAGCAGAAAGCTCAACATTGGCTTCAGACACTAATACAGCACCTGTATCAGGACTTTAGGATCTCTCTCCAAACTCTTGCCCAAGTATCTGAAGTTATCCGTTTTCTCCTCCCTCAACCACATCTTTCCCTGCAGCACCACAGCACTGATTTACAGGCTAAATTTTCTCTGCAGTGTAAGGCATGAACAGATTCTAGTACTGGCTGCTTTTTCTATTTAATCACTCTTGAAAAGGATGTTTATCTCAGTCTAAAAGACTGGCAGGCAAGGCTAATTTGTTTGATGAAAATTCAAACCCTGTCTTTCCCACCTGAAATCTGGCTTTCTCTGAGCCTAATGTAAAAGTAAATGGTGTCAGTTCAATGATGCCTTTTTCCAGCTATGGGCCAGTGCTCTGTGTGCTTTTCCTGCACTGTGTGTTGTGTCCTATGCCCTCTCTATATGGCCATCTACAGCCTTGATTCTCAGGAAATCTGCCTTTCTTTGCCTCAGATGTGCTCTGAATCCATTTGTTTAAAAACCAAACTACCAAACCAACAAACCAAGAAGTTCAGTGCTGCAGTTCCAAGCCTGATGTATGCAGGGGCCTCAGGCTAAGGTTCACATGTGAAAACTCCACAACACAATAGTACGATATATCAGTCTCTGATATAGCATCAGTTCCTTTCCAGCTAAGGAAACTAGACTTGTTAGCACAGTGCACACGTGTTCCTGCTTACCTTTGAACTCGTGGGCCAGTTTTAGTCATATGATGATGGAAGAGTGGTATCATAAATACATCAATTTGGTTACCTGATTAGACAATGAAAGCAGCCCCATTTGAAAGGAAATCAATTCCTTTCAACATATGAATTTGCAGGCAACCCAACTGCAATAGTTCTGCCAAATCATAGGAACTCCTCAGTAAAACCTTTGGTGTCATATCTGCTCTATGTTCCTTTGCACATATAAAATGTCCTTTACCCTAACTACAGGGCTTAAGGGATAAAAGTAAAAAAATAAACTCTCATTGCAAACTTCATGATGATCATATTCTTTGCTCACCTCTATAGGGATTTGAAATATATGCATGTGGAATTTACAGAGTTTCCAGAGGAATTTTCACAAATCTGATGCAGATTGACACCTGTCTAGATCTTCAGGTCTTCACGGAAGATAGTAACTGTCACCATCACCCAATGACATCATAAAATCTGTCAGATGGTGTGAGAGAAAGCAGAAATGGCTTCTCTTTTTTTTTTTTTTTTTCCTGATCTTATTTTGAATGTCCTGTCTGGTTGCAGTGCAGTTAAAGAAAACGTGAGCTGTGAAAGCTGAACATATCCAAATTTCTGCCTTTGTGCTTCTGAAAATAATAATCAAACAGAAAGCTGGTATGACTCTGACAGCCAAAAACACAGAGTAGAAAGAGAAATACCTCTTCTGAAAGACTGCTGGACTGAAATTAATGTCAGATTGCTGTAGTGAGTCCTTACTAAAAGGTAACATGAAAATTTGTACTTCTACCTCTCATCCGCAGTTATAAGAGCATATTTTAATTTCTTTCTTTTCTCTTCTCTCTTGGCTTGGAGCTCAAGAAGAAGGACCTGTCTGGGATTTACTGGCAATTGTAAGAGGTGAAAGTGTTTTAATTAGCTATTAAAATTCACACTAATGTCAGGGCTTTGGAGGATGTGCTCCTGTGATGTGTTAATTCATTTTTAATGTGAACAATTAAGATTTTTTTTTTTAAGGGGTCTGTGGAGCATTGCCTAATGAGTTGGCTGGATCTGCTTGGTCATCATATTATTTCACCTTTCACGTTGCTGGACCATTTTCATGGGGCTGAATCTGAATGATGGAAGTTACAGGTGCATTGCCCTCAAGCACTCCATGATGCAAAGCTCCTGGGTTTTATTCCCTGACTCCAACTCTGTATGTTGCAGACCAGGTTACATGAGCTTCTTTCCTAGGGTTTGTTTCCACACAGCTGCTACTAGTTGTATGTGATGAGGAAGAAGTGAAAAGATCAATTCAGGCTTTTCAGAGGTGTCAGTAGCTACCAGAGAAAGATTAAGATTGATTCAAAAGTTACGCCTTCCTTTAAGTTCTTCTTATGACTATTCAGCCCACAGATCTCTTCTCTCTGAGGTTTATCTCTGATCATGATAATGATTTCAGTAACAGCAGAAGTTACTTTGCACTTTCTCAACATTATCCAGCTCTCCTATCAAGGTGGGCTACTTCAGCTTGCTTTCTTTTTCTTTTTCCTTTGTTTTTTGGCTTTAGAAATGATCCCTATAGAACAGCCAAGCAACTTTTGTTGTCTTCATACTCCAGCAAAGTTGAGACTCCCACACAGACTACTGAGAGCCATAGGCAAAGTCTATCCTTAGGTGAACCTATCCTAGTTGAAGCTACAAGCAATTCTTTCTATATGAAAGTAGCTCTTTGGAACAGAGAAACAACATGCCTTCAAGAACTCGTTACAGCAACTAATAAACGAATAATATAACTTTGATTGATGCTCAGTGTTACCCTAAAAGAACGATTGAGTGGATTTACAGCATAAACTATGTTTGATTAGGTTTGTATCCTTTCATGCTATTTAAAATTTCTTTACACTTCAGCACTGCAAGAAAAATGCTCTAAAATATTTCAATAGCATGAAAAACAAAGTGTAATTTACAGAGCTTATAACAGAATGAAACCCAGTGCTATGGCATTATTGCTTTGATTATTAGATTTGCTCCTTTTTAACTCATGTCCTATTCTCCCTCCCAGTGATGCATCCATTGTCAAATGTCAATAATAATATTGTTTCAGCTGAAGTGATACAGTTGTGCAACAGGATTATAGCCTTGTCAATAGAACTGGAATTTGCACTCTCATTCACACGCATGAAAACCTCAGAAATTTAATTTTCAGATCACATGTGATTCTAGTGATTAAAGTCTACAGGGGTCAAAGAGTAATCTGCAATTTGTGTCTCCTGTGTTTGCATTACAGGCCTGTGCATTGCAGAGAGGATAGTGGGGGGTAAATAAATACAGCAGCTGGTGGCAAATTCATGAGATTCTTCTTGGAGTTTCTTGTTTGGTTGTTTTCGTCTGGGTTTTTTTTTCCCTTTAAGTTTTATCGGTTCTGACTCTGAAACTGGGAGATATCGATCATTTCCAGGTAGGTAATCTTTCTGATTCCTTCAGAACAGTAAATGGTATGGTAATAAAACTGTATATTTAGATTGGCCTTGTGTGAAGAATTATGTCAGGCAAGAAAATTATTTTCTTCCTCAACAAAAAGACTAAGTTACCCTCTGAGCCTTTAAATCTTATCTTTGCTATAGCAAAGATGCAGACCATAAAAGTTTAGGTTCTGTAGCTCTAATTGCTCATGCTGTGTTTTCACCCCATCTCACATGTTTAAGTTCAGTCAGAAAGAGTTTGTTCCTTGTAATGGAGGAGCTGAAGGGAAAATCTAGGTGACTCAGAGGTCGTTTCTCTTCTCTCAAGCTGATTGCTGAACTAAGATATTAGCCTGCAGAACTGGAGTCCTCTGCAGGAAATGGTGTTTATCTGACAGATGGGCGTAATACTGCATCCCTGCCTACCTCCAAACATGATGATCTCTCTCCACTATCTGCTTCCCAAACTAGACTTTTCCTTTCCAAGTAATAGCAGAATGTAATTTTTTTTTCCTTTCAGTTTCAGTGATACTCCTCCATTCCTGATACTCTTTACATATAACTTGCTACTTAGCTCCACCCCAGCAATAGCTGCATTTCTGTTTCAGTTAGGGCTTTGTATCATGCTTTTTCCAGTAATAGCTGTGTATCTATCAGTATCTGAGTAATAATGTGACTCATTGGATCTGTGTTGGTTTTTTCAGCCTCCTACTTGGTTTATGTGTTATTCTGATAGTGATTTAAAGGAAAAGGAAAGCTTTTTTCTTTTTTTTCTTAAATGAAAAATATCCATGAGCTCTCTATCTGAAAGAATTCTAATGTGAGAGAGAGTGTGACACTGGAGGAGAAGAGGAGATTGCTTCTGGCAGTTCTCAGTTTCTAGTATAATTCACTACGCAGTCTTGGGACAGGACCTAAAATAACTAAGTTCTGTGCAACAACAACCTTAGCCCTTTTGAAAGAGGAAATGCTGCTGTTACTGTCTGTGCATGGCATCATGCTGCATCTCTGTCTTGGAGCTACAGTGATGGACTGAATTCTGACTTCAAAGGATCAGCAAATAAGAACAGCCTGATTTGTCAGGTGCCTAGAGAAAACCAAGATGGAGAGATATTTATTTGGATTTGCAATTTAACTTTGTCTGTAGTATAAATTAAATTTGGAATATCGAGGGGTAAGCTTGGAGATGACAGCAAAGTCTCAGTAACTTTAATAACAAGGACCACAGTAACTATTGGGAAATCTGGAAAAGTGTTTGCAAATTTCTTCCCTGGAAATAGGAGGCCTTAATGATTCGGGTATATTCTACTGATTTTCCTCTGGGAAATTGAGAAGGAAGAAAGACTGAATGGTAGTGGTGGTTGTGTACTTGGGGAGAAGGCCTGAACTGGATACTGGTCTTCTATGAGCTGGAGGTCCCTGTCATAGAAGAGAGAAAAGGTTCTGTGGCAGCTTCCTTTCTGCTAAAACTGTGACACAGCCTAACTTCATCTTTGAGAAAATACATCTTGTTCAGTTTCCAGATTTTAAAGTTGTAGAGCTCTCAGTCAATTGAGGTCTTGGCCCTTCTATTCAACTTGGTTATTTCTTCAGTGGGATAAGGAGGAATGAAAAGGAAAAACAGGGATCTTTGTCCTTGCTTGGGCTGTCTTAAACCTTAGGTCAGGGTGGATTGAGATGGGATTCTTGAAGCATGGGACTATTCCATATTCCTATCTCCCCAGAATCAGAGAGAACTAGCCTGGGGCTAAGAACATGTATGAGCTCTGCTGCTTCTTTAGAAACAGACTCCCCTAGCATCCCAGTGAGGAGATGTAATATGAATGTACAGCCACATGAATATTTAACAAACTACATTCCAAGAATGGAAAATTAAAAAAATCTTTCCCTCCATTCTTTGCCTTAACTAGGAAGTAAATAATTCCAGAACATATTTTTGGGATGAGTTTCAATTTTTTTTTTTTTTTATATCCTGAGTCATCTTCATGGAAATGTACTGCTGTGGCATTGTAAGAGACTCTAGTGGCTTATCTTATTTAATGCTGCTCCATCAAGGTTGTCACATGAACATAATCTTATAAATGAAGGAGACAAGATAAAGATGATCAGTGTCACTTTGGCATACATTATACACTTTCCTGATGATCTTTCCTCCATGGAGATCAAAGGCTGGATTATACTGCCAGATTAGCAAGGACTATCAACATTTTATTCATTTATTTATTTACAGAGATGAGCAGAAAATGAAAGTTTGCTTAAAAAATGGCTATAAAAGTAATTTGAATATACTTTTTTGTTTGGTGTTTAGAGTTTGGGTACCCATTATGAAATACTTATGCAGGAATCTCAAGACATGTGGAGTCTTAAAAACAAATATATTTTATCTTTGTATCAAAGCATTGCTTCCCTGTTCTAGAACTGCAAGAATCAGGCAGCGGGATTAAATATGAAGTCCTCAACACTTCAGTAATTTCTGGTTCAATTTGGTTTTTTTCATTAGAGGTATGAATACTGTTTTTGCCATCATGCTGACCAGTCACATCTTATTCACTCCAGACTGGGACTTCCATAAAGGACTCTCACCTCATTCTACCATGTGTGCTTGTAGTCCAGTTTGTTTCTCTGGGAGCAAGAACACAACTGCACTGTCTGATCTGTGATGTGGTGACCACTTCTGATGAGGGAAGGGTCGATAAGAGTGACACAAAAGATCACCTGCAAATCAGTGCAGCTGTCATCCTGTAATCTGACATTATAACTGCTGGCTTGCTGCAGGATATAGAAGTTTCCTTGGGGCACTCTCTGGCATATCAGAAGGGAATATACTTGAAATACTTGCTTATATCTACACTGGCAAATATAATCTATTTCTTGAAATTATTTATGCAAGAAAATTTCATATATATTGCACATGTAATGTCAAGAAATTCTTTTTACCAGTACAGTTCAGAGGTAGTTAGCTGTTTCTGTAACAGAATAAAACTCCTGACTTGGTTGGCTTTATCTTCTTGTTTTCTTTCCTAGGATAAATTACATCCATGCTAAGAGAGTTTTTTAGGATTATTTTCTTTGGAAAACTTTTAAATTCAGATAAGACCTTAGAGATGCATCAAAACTGAAAACTGTGAAATGTACAGCTTGTCATGAAATCAGATGAATTCATAATAATACACAATTTAGACAATGACTGAGATGTTCAAAACTCTGTACAGACATTAACTCATTAAATGGGACAATGGTTACAAGCTGCCACAGCTTTGATTTGTAGAACTTGAAGCCACACTCAGTTTAATTCTAAATAGACTGGAATTTCAACTTTCTTGCTCTGTGGGAAAGAGGTGTGTGCATGTATGTATGTCTATGAAGGATACAAACAACACAAGATTGTGCGTGGGAAATATGACCAAATCTTAATAGCCTATGAGAGGGAAAGCTCTAAAAATAAAATCCATAGCTGTTTATTTTCACATCCACACATAATTGTTAGAGGTTCACAACATAAAATCCACACATAAAATGCAGTCTCTCTCTGCTCACTTGCTGTGACTGGACCAGAGGAAGAAGTCAAAGCTTCATGTTCCTGAACCATCCAGAGCTCACTTTAGGGGGAGAGTTTGAGTCTGTAGTTTGCTTTTTAATTTCAAGTGATTGAAAATTCTGAAAATTGAAAGTCCAAGATATGATCTGAGGACCTGTGTTCAAAAAAAAAAAGCATGAGTGCAAGGAAGTGTGTTTGGTGGGGTTGTTTTTGTTTCTGTTTTTTGTTGGGTTTTTTGGGGTTTTGTTTGGTTGGTTTTTGTTTGGGTTTTTTAGGGGTTTTTGTGTGGTGGTTTTTGTTTGTTTGTTTTTTTCCTAAGGAGCTGTACCTTAAGTGATTTATTTGCCTGTCAACTATAAATGAATCTTGGAAACACTCAAATGTCTACATATCAACCTCTGATGTTGGGTGACATAAATCCCAGTACTTCTTACCAGAATTTTGAAGGTTGTTCCCTTCTTCCAATGAGACCCTGACATGAATTAAACTGAACAAAACCAGCCAATTTCTGTGGCTGTTGTGTGGAAATCCCAATAATCCTTCTTCTCTGTATTATTTATAAGCCTGACTTGATTACCAACACAGAACAGCAGCTTCTCCCCTGCTGAAAAGTTATTTGGTATTTGAGTAGAGTAAGAAAAGCAGCATGTGGTTTCTCCTAGTGTTAGTTCTATTGCGGCATGAGTAAGCGGGGTCCTGCCAGGTGGTCCCTGTTAGCCACAGACTGCCCTTACCTGCTGCCTGGCAGCTATCATGTAGAGACGTGGAGGCTGTAGTCATGAACACTCTATGGTTCTGAGGTCTGTTAAGTGACCTGCGTCAAGACATGACCTCTTGGTTTGTGTGAGAGGGCAAACCATAACCTGGTGGTGACTGCTGCAGAGCTGGTTATGGGGAAGGCGGCCATAAAGAGGCAAGACATGGGTGAAAAATGGGGATGTTTGGGTTGGGAGCTAAAGGACATGGGAAAGAGGGAGAAAAACTCAATATTAGTTAAACTGAAAGGCTGATGTGTCTTGGGCAAGAAATCAACAGTGAATAGAAGCCGGGTTGCTTCTCATCAAAAATTTGCTGTCTGCTTTCTCTGACTATAGGCTTTTCACAGCTACTGGCCTCTGTTGTGTACTGTGAAAAGATATCTACTGGATCTTGAACCCCACTATCACAGAGTCACAGAGTGGTAGGGGTTGGAAGGGACTTCTAGAGATCATCTAGTCCAACCCGCCTGCCAGAGCAGGATCACCTGGAGTAGATCACACAGGAACAAGTCCAGGCAGCTTTTGAAAGTTTCCAGAGGAGACTCAACCCCCTCTCTGGGAAGCCTGTTTAGTGCTCTGTCACCCTCACAGTGAAGAAGGGTTTCCTCATGTTCAGGATGCTGTTTTCGAGTTTATGGCCATTGTTCAGTGACAGTACTAGGGGCACCACTGAGAAGTGTCTGGCCCCATCCTCCTGACACCTACCTTTTAGATATTTATAAGCATTGATAAGATCCCCCCTCAGCTTCTTCTCCAAGCTAAACAGACCCAGCTCTCTCAGCCTTTCCTGATATGGAAGGGGCTCCCGGGCCTTCATCATCTTAGTGGCCCTGCGCTGGACCCTCTCCAGTAGTTCCTTGTCCTTCTTGGACTGAGGAGCCCAGAACTGGACACAGCACTCCAGGTGAGGCCTCACCAGTGCAGAGTAGAGGGGGAGGGTAACTTCCCTTGACCTGCTGGCCATACTCTTCTTAATGCATCCCAGGATGCCATTGGCTGCCTTGGCCGTGAGGGCACACTGCTGGCCCATGGTCATCCTCTTGTCCACTAGGACTCCAAGGTTCTTTTCCCCAGAGCTGCCCTCCAAGAAAACAGCCCCCAAGCTGATACATGGGGTTGTTCTTCTGCAGACGCAGTACTTCACATTTGTGCCTATTGAATTTCATTAGATTTTTCCCCACCCAGTTCTCCAGCCTATCCAGGTCATGCTGGATGGCAGCACAGCCTTCTGGTGTGGCAGCCCCTCCATCCAGTTTGGTATTGTCAGCAAACTTGCAGAGAGTATATTCTGTCGCTTCCTCTGGGTCATTGTTGAATATATTGAGTAGGGCTATTATTGCTGTTATTTTTAATCTAGTGACCACCTAAACTTTGCCTGGGATATTGTAGACATCATGCATGGAGCATCTTGTGAAATACATCCCTAGAAATTTTCACTTAGAGTTAATACATGTTAATTATTTTTCAACATTTGATTCTTCTTTCTGTTTCTGCTTTTAATGCCTGGGCCCACTAGTCATGGGCACCTGGTTACTGTGACAGCCTGAGTATTAATCATGCAGTCATTCTGTGAAGAACTTCTTAATGTCTGACAGACAGCTGGTTGTTCAGAAACTGAGTCTCTAAGTCTTTAATACAAATAAATTACAAACCTTAACTCTTAAGGAGATCGACAGCACAGTTTAAGTCCAAATGGCAAGAAGACGTGGCAATTTGTCTCTATGCTATCAAGAACTTTTTTTTCTTGCCCTATTACTTTGCAGCCTTTTATATTCAGTTGAGAAATCTCAGGAATGTTTGATTTTTAGAGAGACTTGAATGTTCATGTGGAGAGTAGCCTCTGACTGCATCTTTCTTTAGCATGTTAGGCTACCTGAAAAGCCTTAAGAAATAAAACAGTCCTAAAAGGACTATTAGCACACTGTCTCACCAGAAGCTTCCCACTCTATTTTGTTTAACAAACAAGGTATTTATTGGCAAAGACAAGCACTGATCCCTACTAGCATCACATGCTTTTGAAAACAAAGCTTTCTTATAATAATCTCACAACTGGAGAGGAGCTTTTTTTGTATGTCAGTTTTGGTTAGTCTGGATACAGCCATAAAATGTGAGATTTCTATTGTGACTGATGAACAAAGTCAGTGTGACAGTGTTGTCTGAAAAAGCCAGGAAAAAACAAAGTTGTGTGTCTGTTCAAAGTGTAACACTAAAGGGATGTTTTTCTGTGGGTCTGCATGCTAAAAACATTGTGATCCCTGCGGATTATGCCATGAAAAACAGGAAAATGATAAAACCCAAACAGTTGCTGATAACATTCCTATCAAAGAGAGCAGATGCGTATTTCAGTAACATCTGAGAAAATAAATGCCTGATAGAAATAAAATAGGTTTTCTCCTGCTCAGGTCAGTCATGGAGGACAGGACCCATCTACCTGCTCATCTTGCCTGGAAAACGTAATTTGTTTGCTTTTGTTTGCTTAGAGGATAAACTCCTTTTAACTTCCTTTGTTTCCCGAGTTGCTTTCAGCAGATGATAAGCAATCCCCTAATCTCCTGTTTTAAAAGCACTCAACACTGCCCATAAGCAATCTGATTCCTCTGAAGTTCTGTCTTCTCGTGTGCGCCTAATATCTCGGCATCAGTGAAGGGAAAAGAGTTATCTGCATTATTCTCATACAGATGACTTTAACTGAAACCTCTAGCTACAGGGCATGACAGCTCAGATACAACAAGATGCGTCCATTTTACTGGGCTTGTTCTGCTTTGAAGGAATAGGAGATTTGTGATCATTTCAATCCTCAGAATTATTCTTCTTCTGGGCTGCAGAAGAATGTGGCACTGGGGAATACAAAGCCAGGTTCTTCTTGCTGCAATAGATTGTGGTTACTGCTATGGAGGAAGAATTGTTCCCTCATAGCTACAGCAGACATGGGAAAGATGGAGAAAGGTAATTTACAATTTTTTGGGGTTTTTTTTTGAAGATGAGAAAAGGAAGCCTCAGATCAATAGATAAGATTAGAGTCTTCTCCATGCACCCAGACTATAAAATTTGCAGTTCAGTTAAGAGGAGTAAAATTGTTGAGTGTTTTGGAGCCTATCTAGTCCATGGGTTTTTTGCCCATGGGGTGAAATGCACAGTGAAAGTGAAGTTACAGTTCCTCTTCTGTCCCTTCTGGGTGATGATCATTCTTCAAAATTTGCTGTGCAACTAGTTCCTTCAGTAAAGTCATATGTGTTTTGAGTATCTGGCCTCAGCAATGGGATTTCATAATGTGGAAGGCTGTCCCTCAAGTTTCCGGAGAGGCCAACCCTCTGTGCCTATGCCCGTTAATGGTTCATTTGATATGGCTGTTCCTTTATTAGGTGTTTAACTTCTGGCTATTTATCTGTGGTCCAGCTATAGTTGAAACTGAAATAAAGGAAAAAAAAAAAAAAAGTGAGTTGGGGAGGAGAAAGGATGTGCTTATATTGGTCTTGTTTAACATGCTGGAAGTTTGTGCTGCTACAGGGTTTCCACACCATTTGTCCTAGCGGTAGGGAACTCGGATGACTCAATGGCCTAAAAAAATTTACAGAAGGCTGCCCTCGCACTTCAGGCTTCCTTACAATAATATTAAATATTAAAACTTCAAAGCCAGAATACAGCAAAAAAAGAGAGTTCTCTCTTTCTTCACTGTTTGTTGTCAGACCCATTTGTAGCCTCTCTCCTAACCTACCCTGACCTCTTCAGGTGGCTTTCTGCAGCCACTTTGAGTTTGTAGAATAAAAGAAAACATATTCCCGCTTCAACATGGGTTACTCTTTGAATATTCATGTGTGAATGTGTATGTGCCTCTCTGGGGTACAGCAGCAAAACACAACCTTGAGTGTTTGTTTGCCAGTGATGTCTGCGTGCTGTGAACTGAAAGTTCCTACCACATTCATTAAAATACATGTTTTGGGATGAGGGCATCGTTAACAGCTTGGTATTGCTCGTGGCTCGGAGTGGAGCCGTTCACTGCCATACGGTGTGTCAGTGGGGATCACGCTAATGATCTGGAACAGCCGGGCGAGCTGGGCACTCGTCATACGTATTTTGGCCAAAGCTTTGGGGAAGACTTGCTTAAAATGGAAACACTGATGCAGCAGTACTCCTTGAATTTTGATAAAAATATATGTTTCCAAAGTCTGTTTTGTTGATATTTGCTTTCATTTTAATACACAATATTGTGATTTGTATACAAAATGTATACTTTCCTTAGTGTAGAAATTACGTAAGAGATCTTTAGCTTAAATTCATATATTTCCTCAGTATTTAAAATTTGATGGAAAATATTTTATAGTATTCATTTACATAAATTTTAGATGGACTAAATTTCTTTGCTTCCAGCAGTCTAGGGTGATGCATAAAGCAAGTGTGAATTTCAGTGTGGCTGTTGTTTGTCATTCAGAGCTCCTGTGAGGAGCCCCAAAGATCAAAACTAGTAGTTTCCTATGTATTTAGATGTGTAGAACTCTAAGAAAATTGATATATTAGAAGTGGAGATAGGGAGAGAGAGAAACAGAGCCAGGGAAAAGACTTGAATATTTTTGCGTCATCTTCCCCCCTCCCCCAGTAAAATTGATACTTTCCAACCAAAAAGTAAAATAAAATCCAAAGTATTTCCACTTTTATCCTACATCTTCTAACTCTTTGTGGGTTTGTTTGGGTGTTTTTTTTTTGTTCCTACACACTAACAAGAAGAAAGCAGAAAGAAATTTTCCCATTCATCATTTCATGATTTCTTGCTTTCTGAAAGAAAATTTCAAATGCACGCACATGGTCACGCACACTAACATATATGTACGAAAATGGCACATTTCTGTAGATTATTTTCTAATTTTCTTTTTTTTATCAATCAGTTTTTAAAAACAATTTTGATTTTCAGCAGCAAATAGATAACAGTGCCTAACTAGCTCTGTGTAATCACAAACCTCATCAAATTCATACCTGTTCATTGGAAACTGGACAGTGAACCATGTGTGAGGCAAAGCTTCCCTGCTCCAGCTTTTCAGCTCAGCCAGAAACAATCAACTCCAGATTTTTCTGTCCTGTTCTCACTGTAATGTGAAATGGTGAATGGGGAAATAATGAGACAAATGCCAATTTCCCCTAAGCAGTGTCAGTGGTGTTTGAATCTGAAGCCAAATTTTGTATCACAGATAGTTTCTGAGGTAATGCAAATCCAAATAGCTGTAATGAGTTCAGTTTACGATCTGGCCTTCAGTCATCATTTAATCTGGAGAAGCCAGCTTGTCTTTACTAATTATGTGTTACAAATACCTTACCATGCTTTGTTCATTAAAGCAAAGTAAGAAGTTCAATACACATAGGTTAATGAGTTTTGGATCTGTTCAAAAGCTTGTCCTACAAATGATTCGAGGTCAATGGGAGGCTCCTCCATGCAATCAAGTTTCATGAGCTTGGACTCTGTGAAATAATAAGCAGGAAGAGCAATTAACAGATTATCTAAACTAGTAGAACAAGGACAGGTTCTAAATCTGTCCTTCTGTATCAAACCAGGAGTGATTTGGCAGGGACTGAAGGCATCTGAAACTAGCTCCACTTTGTCATCCTCTGCTGATGCTTTGCCATACCAGATCTGCAGAGCAGCAACCTTGTAAACAACATGTTTACATTGCCACCTTGCAAAACAAAATGCTACTGGCTTCAACTTAGATACCATTAAATCTTCAGCTGAAGACTGCTGTGTGACATTTTTGATTTTGCATGCATAACATACCGTAACTCAATGACAATGTCTGCTCTCCCTATCATTCCTGAGCAAAATAGCTCTCTTAGCCATGCAAGTGTTGATGACAGATGCTTCAGATCAGTCGCTGGAAAGAGATAACAGGAGTGCCTTGTATCATTACAGGACATGAATCTTTAAAAGTAATTATAGGTGGTAACAACTGGTATGACAATTGAGTCCCTCCAGCCTGTGTTTCACTGTAGAAAACAACTATGTGTGATATTTCCCCGTAGGACTGTGCTGCTGACTGCCAGATCCTGCTGCTTTTTGATGTGAAGTCACATTGTGCATGCTAAAAAGGAGAAATGCTCTTAGTACAAGCTTCTTGTTAGCATAGCAGATCTAATTGGAATCTAAGGAAGCTGGAAAAGCAATTGGATGTTAATTTTCTCCTTTTTGCATAATTAAAATACAAATATTCTTCTCTTTTTGTGCTATGCTATTGAACTGTCATATTTAGCACTTCGTATACCCGTGGTGTATTTTACGTAATCTTTCTTAACAGGGATATAATCTATGCTTATTCTTTGAAGAGCTAAATTCTTGTTGGCTTTAGTTGCAGCTGAGCATAGACAGATTAAACAGTAAGGAAAGTCTTTAGGATTTGTCCTTGTCATTGGAAATCGTAGAAAGATAATACTGAATCAAAATGTCCCTTCAGATTTTGAACTCGGAAATTATTCGGTTACAGTTTGATCACTTCAATTTGATTGAAATACTGTAGGATCTAGCTTGTTTGTGCACCTCACTAGAAATCACTTATAAAATCTGGTTTGAAAATGTGGAGGTATCCTGGCATGCCTCTGTGTAGGTAGAAACCATTTCTGGAGTCACCTGTTCCACATCCTTCTTCCCTCATGAGCACAGATTTCAAGCAGAAGCACATTGTGATGGTGAGTTTGCTAGAAGAGGGGCATTGCTCCAGCATCTCTATAATGGGATGAAATTAAAGGGAGGATGCTCAGATGCAGAATTAAGAAACCAATAACTGATGCTAGCTTTCAAAATCTGGGGCAAACAGGGGACAGGGAAGCTACAGAAATATGTAGGAAGTCTGGATAGTAAAGAGAAACACGGTATTGCAGTGGGGGTGTAGATCCTAGCTGTGAGACCTACCACCAAGGAAGGGGTAATGCCCACAGCAGTGTCCGAGCCAGAAGTTTTGGCAGATGCCAGGTCCAAGTTAATGAGTGTCAGGCTGTGCTACCTTCTCTGGGAGCATGGGTGCATGCACGGGTGCACACGACTTGGAACAGAAACTGCAGCAGCTGAAGTAGTATCTAATAGCTCATGCAGCAAGGGGGACTTTGCTGCATTTCATTATACTAATTTCAGCTTAGTTTGTTCAATTGTTCAAAAACTTCTGGGTTTCAGTTTTCCTAAGTTTGGAGGCATCTATGGAAGTTCAGTCTATCCTGTGTTCAAGGTACTTAGAAGAATGTCACATAGAATTGGTTGGACAGTTCACTTCCTGTTTTGTTTGCAAATCTGTCATAACTGCTTTCTGGGAAGTATTTTTTAACTCTTGTGCATATGTCTCTTTATAATTTTAAGCTGACCATGTTTCTGTACATCACTCATGAGAATGTCATATGAAACTCAGAAAAATAAACTTCATTAAGGTTCACGTGCATTAAATATACTGCCTGCTGCTTTTTTGCTAAGAAGAATATTTCTTGCAAACAAGGAAGTTAGACTGGTCCCATTTTGTTAGAAACAATAGGGCAACAAGGTTTATTTTATTGTCTTCCAGGTACTTGCAAACAGATTGTGTAATATTTTGTTCCAAAATCTTTCCAGAATTGTGATATTCTGTCAAAAACAGCATGAGCAGTTTGTAACACTTTTCCCTGAAAATGTTATTCAGTTGTCCTTAATCAATCTTGTGAGATATCCTCTGTACTCCATGGTCTCTCAAGCTAATTGCTGAAGGTTCATTCCACTGAGTCCCCCACACAGTTTAAGGTTGTGTTTTGTTTTGGTGTAGTGGTTTTGTTTTTTATTTGTTTTTAATATCTTGACGACATGCATGGCTGCAAGGTAACTGAAATGATCTTGAATTTTTATTGCCTTTTGGCTTTTCTTCTTATCTTCCTCCTGTAAATATATGATGGGCAAACTACCTTCTAAGTTATCTTCAGTTAGTTTGTTAATATCCTCCCTTTTTTTTTTTTGTCTAGCTTAAGTATGCTTTAGCTTAAGAATACCTTTATGCCCTTTCAAGCAGTCTGCATGTTACTGAAGCCCTCTTCTCTTGTAGCATGCCTAGCATCTGGAGCCACCTTGCTTCTACCTCTGTTTCATCAACCCTTCTTTCCCCTTTATTTTTTTTTCCCCTCAGCTTCCCTAGACAGCTGTTTACTGCTTCTCTCATAATTCTTTGCTTTATTTCCCTCTTTCTTTTATTGTGGTGCTTTCAAATAGTCCTATTTAACATTAGAAAATACAATAGATTTTTTTTTTTTTTTTTCTACTCATGACAGATAACAGGATAAAGCTGTACTGACTGGTGAACACTGTCACTGGGGATCTGGTGACGTCTCTCCCTTCTACCCATATAAAGCCTAATGTGAAACAGAGTATATCAGACAGATTTCCGTGAAGGAGCATCTTAGCTGAATTAGTAAAGCTGCCTGTCTTCTAACATGAGACAACTGGAATGGGAGAGAGAGCACAATCTGTGGAGTCCTACACCTCAGAGAGATCCAGAGAAAGGGGTGAAACTCTTCTGCCTGAAAAAGAGATATTCCTGAGAGAAGACGGTTATTTGGTGAAATAACCAAAATAACCACACTTGAGTTACAGGGAAAGGTATGCAGAAAAAAACTGGGAAGCAGGGAACATCATATACATCAATTAAATATCCAAAGCCAGGGACAAAGCTGAACTTGCATCTTAAAGCTGAGGTAATTTCAATATCTGTAAGATAGGGATAGCTGGCACTAGCAATTTGTTTACACTGGAGCATTTGCTAGCTCGCTGTTTGAGGAAGGGAAATCCTGAACAAAATAGATAAGGGAGATGCTTACGTGATGTAAATTGGCCTTGCTTTATAGAGAAACTGGGATCTATGGAGAGAGACACAGTGTAGTCTTGAAGCTAAATCCCCCACTGCAACAGGTGCCATGAGCACAACATGCATTGTTTCTTATATTGTCCCATTCTTATATGATTTATGGAAACAGAAATTAAGGTGCTCTCAGCGTTCTCTAAATAAATGGGGTTTCTTCCTCATGGTTTAAAAGCTAGTTTAGTGCTAATCAAAAACCAGATTATTTTCTTGAAAAGCTCCCATGCACACCTTTATATCTGTACTTCCATTTTCAGTGTTTTCTTACTTCCCTCTGGTCTTGGATCCATGTCCCACAGTGAATCTAATTTAAATCATTTACCTAGTTTAGATTAATTGAACTTCAGTTATCAATGTCAAGCTTTTACTTTAAACTAGAAAAAGTGAAAAAGGAAGTATCTATAGGAGAAGCACTGCACCATGCTGCATACAGGGAAAAATTGCTAAAGGGAAGCTAGAAGGCTTTAGAAAATATCTCTATGCCTAAATTAATCAGTTCTGCTCATTCCCAGTGAATTCACACCATCAGGACTCGGATAAGGGGCAGTTTCTTAAAGTGACTCTGTAATGAAGTGCTCCAGCAAGTGACTAATAGGGAAATTGGAGCATGCTGCCTTAGCTTGCCCGAGCTGACCTTGGGTGACACAGTAATTGCAGGAAAATGCAATGGTTTCAGGTCAGGGGAGAAGGGCCTGTGAACATTTCTGGAATGATCTCTGTACATTGACCTTATCCTGAATAAATACCGTTAACATCAAAATGCAGGAGCAGTAAAGGTATCCATGGTGCTCTCATCATGCTGAGAAAGACAAAGACCCTACCCTTAACAAACTAATGTAGAATAAATTTTTGGGTGCTGAGCAAACTTACTGTAGGGCTGGATTTAATTACCTTGTCACAAAGGGCATTGTGTGTCAAGGTAACGCCAGATACCAGGCTACTACAGAGCTGAATAACAACCTTGTAACGAATAATTTGTAAACTCCCTTTCTTTCTGGCTTACTGGAAAATCTCATGGCCTGAAAAATGCCTGAAACAGGTATTAAGTCATTCTATTAAGCCACTAACATTGTCCACCCATTTTGGCTCTGAATAAAACACCACCTCTGGTAAAATGACCCTATTTTTGCTCCCTGACTAAACTAAGGGGTTTTTCAGACAAATTCCATATGAATTCTGGGGTTTGCCAGTCTAATGTTTATTTTCAGTAAGATCTTGTAACTTTAGCTTAAACGCTGTAACAGGTATTTTTTCTATAAGCCCTTTACCAAGCAACAAAAAATCCAGCCAGTCAGCTAAACAACAGAAAAAGCCCACAAACTTTTAATAACCGTAAATGTTGGTTGAATGAAATTAATTTAAAACATATAAATATAGACTGTAGAACATAGGATTCCTTCATTGTTAAGTATGCTTATTTTAATGAAATGTGAATCAAACACATATCTGTCAAGAATATTTGCATATTCTACAAGTAGGAGTGTCTGTATTTCTGCCTGTTATAAAGATGGCAAAACAGGTTGCCTACACTGAACGCACTCCTTTCCATACTTCCTGTGGTGTTAAGAAGCTGTTTTGATGTAATTTTGCAGGTGCTCTTTACAGCACAGGTATCACTAGGAGGGAGAGAGAAAAAACAAGAAGGATAATAGGAACAAAGATGAGGCCAGAAGACACAGGGTGAGAGAAGAGAGAAAAAAGACCTAGGGTTGGAATACGCCATCCCATGTATCTGATATCTAGGCACACTAGTCTGGAAGACTTGCCACTTCTCTACTTCAGAGTACCTTTGGAACCTAATACTATGTTCCCTCTTGGAAGTGGTGCTTTTTAATTTTTGTTTTTCACTTGTCTTTTGTTGTTTTATTTAATTTTTCCCTAACTATATGTTACATCTATATTTGTGATGGTTATTTGGCATACTCTGTGAGAACACTATTATGTACAGGTGTGCTTACTATGCTGTGCTTATTGTTAACACTGAGTGAGAAACAAGATTTTTTTTAATTCCCAGCAGCCATGATAGTTTAGCAATAAAGCTCAGTAAAGCCTTGCTTAAAAGATAATGGCATTATTCAACACAACATGGAGACAGGCAGGATGTGGAAAGAGTATTTAAAGTTTGTTTGAGATCTCAGCCTCCAAAAACATCAAGGTGTTGGTATTCCTCCTGTTCAGGTCCATTTGTTTTTACCAGATGCTATCCTTAGAAGATAAGGAAAGATATGTCCTTATACACAACTTTTCTGGTGGCTATTCCATAGCCATATTGTAATGGCCAAATTGAAATAGATCCCTCAAAGCTGACCATTGTCCTCTGGCCAAGGAAATTAAATAGGAAGAAGGATGTTCTAAACCCAATCTGATTCTGCCTCTGAAACACCAGTTATCTATCCCAAACCTCAGAAAGATACTTTACCAAAACTCTATATCAAATCTCTTCAGTAACAATATCCTTTCCTAGTTGCTCTCACAGTAGATACGTGTCACCCCAGGGTACATTGTAAAATAATGAGTTAGCCTGAAAGGAACAGTTTCCAAGAAAATACAGCAAGCTGATGATGGACAGCATATCAAGCCTCTATTGGCAACAGCCCCCTGAGGTGCTCTGTGATCTAATTGTCCTAAGGGCTGAGCTCTAAAGAAAACTTTCTAAGTGCTATGAGAAGTTTCCCTCTCCTTAGATGACATCTTACAAAACTCTTATTTAGAGAGTTATGCTAAAGCTTGTAGGGTCACACTGGCCATAGATCTGCAGCCTTGAAGCCAGTTTATGGCTGTCTTTGTGAGAGAAGTTCCCTATATTTCATTAGTTAGGGATTTAATTTTTTTCTTTGTTGATTCCTTATGACTTACAGAATGAATTAAAAGAATTAATTCCATGTAGTTTGGCTTTAAAGCTCAATGGATATTTTATTTTACCATTCAACCAACATCAATTGAAGATCATTAATGACCTAATACAAAATGCAGGAAGCAGTAGGCAATGAAAGAGCAGTTCTCATCAACTTTCCCAGACTCTGGCTCAGTCTGCAGTGTTCACCCTGTGTTTCCTTGCTATCAGAGTGAATCTTCTTATTGCCATTTTCCTGGGTCAGCTTTTGTAGAATTACATTGCTCAAAAAACATACACACACACCCTCCTCCCATATAAAAAGCCCAAATAAGCAAGGACAGGTAGTAACACAGTTGACCAGATCAATGTCAGAGAAGAGCTCACTGTCCATTTAATTTCCTAGGAATCTGCAAACACTGTGACTGGGAACATAAGCACTAGGGAAAGACTGTATCTGGAAAGGAAATGAGTCAGAATATCTGAAACAAAATAAAAAAAAACCTTATTCAAAGATCAGAGCATGTTTCTGATTAAGTTGTTGACACAACCCGAGTCCATTTAAGCTGATGACCGAGTTCCAAAACTCTTGCTGTGTTGTCATTGGAAGGGAAAGAAGGATAGGAAAAAACCTTGTAGAAATAGTGATGTTGGAAAAGTAGATAAATCGGAATGGGATTACTTACTAATATCATAGACTTTATAAACTTAGTCAGTGTTTCTTGCTCACCCAAGACCCTAAGTCTCCTGATCATTGTGTCCTTGTGTCTTACAGAATGAAGTCCTGTTTGGTCAAAGATATGACAAATATAGTCTGAATCTAAATTCAGGAGAAAAACGTTCTGCTTTGACATCTGACTGGAAAAAGTGGCAGAGACAGAGGCACAAAATATATTCATGGTAAAATAAAAGCTTTTCACAGCTCAAGACCATCTTGTTCCACCGCATCTGTGTGCATGCTATATTCCAGGTCAAAGTCTGGGTACCCCTTCCAGTGGTGGGCTTGAGTTATCCCCTGGTGTACTAATTTGGGTGGTTGAGTGTGTTATTTTCAGATTAGCATCAGGCAAGGGTAGGCTTGTACATGGGGTCTTCCAAAATAGGAAGATCAAAGACAGGATTAGAAATAACTGATCACTGTAACAAGCAGGAGGTCCCCAACACAGTTTCAGGGATAAAGTCAGTGTAGCATTGAATTATTCTGTAAAATGAATCTGAAAGCCCTAGGAAATTGATAATGAAAGGCAGTCTCAGCTGAAGTTTTCAGAATTACTTGAACATGTTTTGTTTCTTTTGTTCTTTTATTTGAATGTCTGTTTTCTGAAAATAGTGTTAGAAATAAGTCATTATGAGACAACGAACAGTATAATCCCTTTTCTTCTGAATATTTTCCTAAATAAAATTTTAGCTACATAGTCACGTCTAAGGAAAATTCTGATGTTGATGGTGAGTTCTTTCCAACAAAGAATAACTGAATTTAAGTAAAGGCAATTGTGACTACTTTAAAATTTACATTCCTGTTGTAAATACCATGCCCAACACCTGTTTGGATGAGGTGTGTGACAATACACTGAATAGAATTGTGAGCAACTCTTGGAATTCATGCCTATTAGTGGTCCTCATTCCTTTTGTTTTCACTTAACAGTTGCAGTTTCCTAATTCAATTAAGATATAGCGTTTTCTTCATATGTGAAATCAGTGCCAATAGGGATGTCAATTGGCTTCAGTTTAATTTCTACTCAATTTTTAAAAATGCTATGAGTCTGTTTAGTATTGTAATTGGTTGTGCTCCTTTTCATGCACTTCTTTATTGAATTGTTTTAGAATACCCTAGTGATACGTTTGGTTATGGACAGAGCACTGTAGCTCGTGGCATCATGTGTTTCTGACAGCTCCCTGGATATGCTGTTTTGTTCTACTTAATAGAGGGGTGGGTAATTTACACCCTTTGGGTCATCTGTGGCTGGCAATTTTGTTTCACAGAGCCTGTGGCAGATGATCATTTTATATTCTGGATAACACCAGGATGCATATTAATGGAAGGTCTACAAAAGACATTTGGGATGCCTGTCTGGATGAGGAAAAATGTCCTCATCTTAATCCAATGTAGCATTCAAAGGGGCAATAATAGCAGGAAAATAAAAATTTTGGTTTGTTCATTATTGTGTTTAGATGTGGACCAGAGATTTCTAAATATAATCTCCATGGTGATTTAGGCCAGCTTTCTTTCTTCTATGGGACTAGAACTCTGCCATTAAAGAGACTTCTGAGATGCCCTTGAAAACATTAGTTGGTACCGTAATGATAAATGGTAATGACTCTGATGGCTGCCGGGTTGTGTTGCCATAGCTGTGTCTCTGGGTATGTTCCTCCCGTGGACTAGATCTGCTGTCACTGCTGTCTGGTAAGGGAGCAATGTGTTTAGCATAAATGCCACTCTCTCTTCAAATTGTCATGGCACATGAACTTCCTGCAGATACAAAAGGTGCCCAAAGGATCCATGGTAAGATTTGCCCCTGATGGAGTGAAAGGATAAAGAAATGCTAAGTAGCTCCTGAGTTCAATGCTGGGGGAGCAAGGCCACAAACACCAGTGTTTGTACCCAAGAAAAGCACATGCAAGAACAGCCAAATGCTGCCCATTTCACATCCCCTCAAACTGGGCTGTTTTGGAGTGATATCAGCTGAACTGGAGGAAGAATTTTTGGAAAGGAATCCTAGTACCTATGGGATTTTTGAGCCTTATTTATACAATAAGAATAAAGAGTTAGAGAAAGGTAAGCTAATATTTTCAAACCTTTGATTTTTATTAGTTAGCTGTGTTCAGACTTCAATGTCTAATTTAGGGAAGCGTAACTTAGGACAGGTTTTCTTATCCAGAATGAAAATTCTGTGAGCTTGAAGAGGGTTTTGAGCTAAGAAGAATCAAATTTATTAAACCTTCTGGAGGAAAAGCTAGTATGTAAAAGATGTTTTCTGTGGGTGATTTGTTTGATTTCTTTGATCACAAGCCTTTGAATATTATGAAAAATTCTCAAACTTACTGAGTTCTCCAGCTGCTAAATCACTTACCTTCTCACTTTTTGTCCATTTTCTTTCCCCTGTCCCCACACTCCTCCTTCCCAGAAAAGACACACAGGGGAAGCTGCCTCTTTGGTGTAGCCTCCAGTGTGGGTTTTAGGTGACAGCTTAGCATTAGGAAAGAGCTCTCAGGACTGACACACAACATCTTCTCCAATGATGATCCAATGAGAAGGTATTTTTGGAACAAGTAAAGTGGTAAAGATTAGAAGCCTTCAGCTCTTGCTGCTCAGGGAAAGAATGGCTATTCTTTTCTTCCCTAGCAATTTCTAATTGTAGTAGCAGTTAAAACTTCAGCAGATGGTTTGGACCACAGAAAGTCTCTAAAGAAATTAAAACATCACAGGTTGCTGAAAGAGGTAACTGTCACTAGCAAATGGACACTAGGACAGACTGAATCAAGTTTCTTTTCCTAGCACACATAAAAATGCTTGCGTTGTCTATTGCAACAGTTCTAGAAGCTTCTTAATCTCCTGGCTTTATCCATTTACCTGATCTGAAACCCGTGTAAAGACTGACACCTCCCTTTCCCACACTGGTCTTGTTTTTTCCACAGCGGTGCTGCATTCTGCATTTGTGGGTTGCAAAGCAGAGTGCTGTAACTATCTGTGCTCAGGGCCTGAAAACAGACGATGTGGTGCATTGCAAATCAGTTTCAAATTCCATTTCATTAGCAGCACCCTTGGACCGTGAGTTATAAATAATTCCAACAATTCTAAACATCAAGAATGCTATGAATTATGATTTTTTCATCAAAATAACGTGTAGGATCAATAGAAACAGAAGATTTATAGATAAGCATATTTCATAATTACTGCTTAGACCTGCATAAATCAATTTACTAGCACACTTCAGAAAAAAGTTCATATTTTTGAGATGTATTAAAATAATGGTCTCTTGATGGAAGGTTACATCCCATCTCTCTTTTAATAATACCTCTTAAGAAAATTTAATTTTGACTTCAGAAGGAGCAACATTAAATATCAATCCTATATAAATGGATCTGACACATTTATGTTTCATTATTTCATTTTATTCCCTCCTCTTCCTCAAAGGAAGTGAATCAATCATTTTGTTATTCTTCAATTCATCGTATTCATTCTTGTGCAACCTATCTCCTTGAAATAATCAGGGTTCTTTGACAATCAGTTAATAAACACACTCTTAAATATTCTTTTCTTGCAGCCTAATAGGCAGGCAATGAGGTTGAAAGATATTGCATAGTGCATATCATACTTGTTCCTTTTCTTAGATTAATCTAATAAACCCTCAAGGTCTCTAGTACTTTAAAGAAGATTTATTTCAACTGTCTAATCAATCAGTTGAACAAGATATGAAAATTCAGTAGTTTAGTTGTAAAGTTTCTTCTGTTGGTAAGTCTGATCATTCTCTCTTGGGGTAAGTCCTATTTGATTGGGTTCAAAATGAGGAAATATCACTGTATTATTCAATATGGAAGTGGCCATGAATGAGAATAGTTTTTCCAAGGAATTTTAACTTACAGAAAGTTATTTTCATTAGTCTGTTGTGTGAAGAGGTGATAGTGTAAGACTGGAGAAGAACAAATAGAGCATATTAATTCAAGAAGTGGAAAATGGTGACGCAGGCTCATTTGTCAGTTCTTAGTAGCTTTCAGATGTTTAAAACACTTTGGTAGAAAGAGTAATTCAAGATGTCAAAGTAGCTGAAAAACAGCATCAAGTAAAATATGGGTTTCCCAAAGGTAGATCACACAAGACTAACTCAATAACTGTATGTGATAAGAGAATTTCTCTTTCAGGAAAGACAGGTGTTCTTATCTTAAAAAAAAAAAAGCATAGGTTCCAAACAAGAAAAAGAAATAGAGAAGGAAAGGAAAAGGGGAAGATTAAAAAAGGAATATTGAGATGGAGGAATAAGAAATTAGTAGATAACAAGCAGTGTTGAAAGGAAGTATAGGAAGCATGAAAAGGTAACTATTTCAATTCACAAAGGACAATTTTTTTTAATCGATTGTACCTCATATTTTCAATAATAACGTTGTATTAGCAATAAACTTGTATTAACACACTCCCACTTCATAGGCTAATATGCTGATTAAATGAAGATGGAAAATATTGCTAATACAGACAGGTCATGCTACAAAAAAGATTGCGGACTAGAGCATTAATGTTGGGATGGAATCGATAATAAAAAATGTATTATAAATAGAAAATGTATGTGTTTAGAAACTAAGAATGGAAAAAAGTTTGTCAGCTGGAAACTACACAAGGACGGTATGAAGAGTCAAGGATGACTATTAGCTGAAGTGGTGCTGCACATTAAAAAGTCAACCACAGTCCTAGGAAGTATTGAGCTAAGTGTCAGTGCTGTTAGATAGTTATCTAATCTAGTTCACAAAGTTTTCCTTTTTTGCATGTGCAAAAAAAAAAAGACTGCGGTTTGCATTCTGGACTGAACAAGAGAAACAAGCTATTTCACTGAGGCTTCTTCTCAGCTGAATTCATACCTCTGACTCTGTGAAGGGAGTGTTCACTGTGAGACTTCTTGGTGTTAAACCAAACCTTCCCTCCTTGTACAATATACTTGACTACTACAAGTGAGAAATCCTCAGAGGAGGAGAAAAAAGAAGGTCTCAGCTACTACATTTCAACCTCTGGCTATAGTGCCCTATTGGTTTTTGGTTTTCATTTGGCAAACAGTTCATTTGGCCCTTTTAAAAGTGCTAAGTGTTTCTCAGGATCAAGAAAGAATCAGGACCATAAGATAAATGTCATGCAAAATTTATTCATTCAGATAATAGAAACAGAGGTGAAAAAGACCCAGAATATTAGAAACTACTTAATTTTTCATGGTCTTTTTCTTTTTTCTTTTCCATCGTCTTTTGCCTGTACCTTGTACATTAACCGCTTAAAGTAGGGAAATAAGAATCTTATTAAATCTCCCCACAGGTATCTGGCTATGGTTTACAACTAATATTTACAGCTACATGTAAACTAGGATTAAGAGTAATAGTTCAGACTATTCTTCAACTCATGCCTCTTGGCAACATATTGTCCTGAGTCTCTCTGACATCACTTATGGCATTAAGAAACAAGTTAAAATTGAGATTGGCAGGAAAAGCAATGTGATACTGCCTGTGGGAATATTTGTTCAGTATTATTATTCCAGAGAAGGTTGGCAAGCAATTGGATTAGACCTGTTTGCAGTCAACCAAAGTTGAAGTACAGTTTATGAGTTGCAAGGCCCCACTTCAGCTATGAGATGTATGCTTTTTTTAAAAGGCTTTTTGAGGAAACTGCAAGATAGAGACAGGAATAATTAAAACTTCGAGTTAGGTCACTTAGAATTGTGCATAAGGAGGTTGCTCCAAATCTTAATAGATTAAATTATCATTCAAAAACTTCCATACAGTAACAGCCTCTTCTGCTTAACATTTAGAAAGAGGTCTTAAAAAATGTTCTCGAGAATTACACACACTTTTCGTATAAAGAAACAACCAGTGTATAGATATGTGACCTCTGTGAGTGTGTCTTGGCACCCATAAAATGCATAAGTTTTCACGACCCCTTTGAGACAGAGAGAACACACCCAAGGCATTGTTTATGAGGACTTGGTTGTGCACTTGCAAAGTTAGGAGGTTACTGTGGTATAACAACTATCCCATTTTGACAGTCTATGGCATCTTTCTGCCTTTGCCATTCTGCACGGCCATGCTGACATTCTTGCCGCAAACTACCTCAGTGGAATCGAGACCACTATGCCCTTCCCATGGACACAAGCAGCCTCTCTTTCTTTTACACCCTTAAAGCACTTCATTTTTGATGTCTGACCAAAACACATCTGCTGCCTTTCCTGTTTCAGACCATAGTGCCTGTAAAATACTTCAGGCTGGGGAACATGATCTTCCAAGACCTGGATTTAAAGCATGTTTGGTAGGAAACTTTCTCTCAGAAAGACACCTCCTATCTGCTGGTTGATCCTCTTGATTTACGTTCACCTCAAGCTTCACATTTGTAACTTTTGTGTATGGGTGATTTAGCAAGACAAATTCTTTTGAAGACACCCTCACAGGAGGACTGCTTGAAGGATGTCTCTGGATGGGGCAAAGGAAGTCTGCAAGCCTGGGCAGGCTTCAGCATGCATCTGCTGTAGCAGAGTCTTTTTGGTGTTATTGCCTCCCTCTTCTGAAAAGCAAGTAGACTGAGACATGGTTCTTTGGGTACTGTCTTTGGAAGAGATGATCCAACTCCTGTGCATGGTGAGCATTTAGGGGAAGAGGAATTAGACCTAAATCAAGTGTGCTCTCATTTGACAATGCAAATGTACCTGAAGGATCATTTCCAGAGGCACCAGATACTGTGGTGTCCTTAAAATAATGGTATAAAATATCTAGTGACACCGGATGGTCCCAGTCACCCAAGATCATAGGATCACTTTGGAGAGCTAGTGCTTGTCTCACAAACCCAGGCTACTGCTCAAATCACAGGACTCTTCTTAAAGAGTCTCTTTTTCTACAGAAATCATGTCTTTGTGGACTGGGTTTTCTTTTTTTTTTTTTTTTTTTCAGTGGGCAGAAATGGACCCCTGTTTTACTCAGATTTAAGAGTGTAGAAAGGCCATTAATTTCCCCATGGACTGTAGCTCAGTGGTACAAGCAGTGAACCTGATTTTCAAAAGCTTCATCACTAGTATTGCCTGCCTGAGCACTACACAAAATCAGTGTTCTTTCTTGTCATCTATATCATAAAAAAGACACTACAGAGAGAATTGTAACTATTCTTTGTAGGAGTTGGAACAATGAAACTGGGCACTACCCTTCTTAAAAAGGCCATTTTCCCCATGGAATCAGCTCCCATCATGTTTGTCAACAGGCATTATGTGATAATGACATGTCCTGTGGAAACTAGAAAGTCAGAGCAATTACAGAACAAAGCATTTAAGCTCACTTTGTCAGGATTTTCTGGTTGGTTTGGGTTTGGTTTTTTTGTCTGTTTGTTTTTTAGGGGAGGAGTTTTTGTTTCATTTGAGCTCTGCGGAATACATGACATTTTATTTGACTGGCATTCACAGCAAATCAATGAATATCATGATGCCTTCACAAGGGGAGAGAAATGGTGGAGAGTGTGGTATGTATATTTTGAGGGGGCTCATTTTCAGGTAGAAAGGGGAAGTCTGCATTCATGAAACATTACTTTGCTTCTTTTCTGTCACCTAATATTTTCCTCATTCTGTGTGGAAAATGACCTTCTCAAATATCTCCTGCTGATGACTTTCATGAAAATCACATGGAATAAGGGGAGGGGGGGGAAGTTATGTGCAGCGCAGCCAGGGAGGAATACATTTGATTGAGGCTTGTCAGCACGAGTGTATTTTAAAAATACTCTGGCTGAACAGGTCTCAGCCTTCTGAAGACTCACGAGATGGAAGAAAAACAAAGAATTTTGACTCTTTTACACATTCTGATACTGGAAACTGGGGGTAGGAGGAAAGAGGAAGAAGGCACTGAACCTCAGAATCCGCAACCAGGAGAGATATCTTGCAAGTCAGTCAATAAGTTTCTTGTCTGAAACCGTGTTTATGTCATGCAAGCAACCTCAGGCATCTACTTGTCAGGAATGACTCTCTTACTGAAAGACATGCTGAGGCAGGGGTCTCAGATTGTAACTATCAGCACACCAGGATGTGCCAGAATATAAAACTCTACAGCTGATGCTGATTTAATGTAATGTCTGCTGTGGTGGCTAGAAAAAGAAAAATGCCTGGATCTCTCTGATCCAGGCCATAAAGCTGACAGCCGAGGAAGGCTGTTCAGCTACAGTGTGGGATGGCTACCCTGAAAGTGCTGGAGAGGCAGATCAGATAAGTGTGCAGTGAAATCTCACTTGTAATTGCAGTCCATCTAGTATCAGCTCCCTGGGGACAGAGCATACCCAGAGAAGCAGCTTCCCTGAATCATTTTATGGTTCATTGACTCCACACCCTGGAGAAAAGCATGATTCCTTACCCGTCTCTGCTGATTTGGATTAAGTTAAACCTTATGGTCCTTTAGCTCACTGGTTTCTCAAGTATCAAGCAGAGGTAATGTGTTTACCTCTCTGTATGTATCTATGTATACATTTATGTGTTTTATATATATATAAATGACGTGTGTGCATATGTATATACATCTATATTCCCATCCTTAGACTACTAGGATAGAGACTGCCTACTATGAATCTACCTACGGTATTTTAATACAGTGTTTTCTACAAGGTCCTTTGAATGTCTGTGACTTTTAAAGATCTTCTGAAAAACAAATTACTGTTTTGAAACAGTTTCAATAAAATTGGTTCTTGAATATGCAATGTAGTAGCAATGGTGTCCGCATGTGCTATGATCAGTGGGTAGAAAGAGGACTTGGGTCTTCAGCACTGTTCAACAGGTAACTTTAATTGTAATTCTGAGAACATCTGGAGAATTTGAACCTCCTGATTACCTGCAGCTTAGATTTTTCTGTTAATCCAGTTTTATAAGGATGAACCAGGCAGTCAGTCATCCCTGGGTTTGAGGCCAGAGTCTGCCTGAATAATTTTACGGAAAAGGTACTTCTAGCCTGCATGCCCAGCCCAGGTCTGAGCCAGAATTTGTGCTGATTGATCTTCCTTTTATACAGTTGCTTTTCTGTTAAGTAGGGTTGTGGCATGGTCATGATCTCTGTAGTGTATTCCTGTGTCTTTGCTTCATTGGACCTTACAGGTTTTCTGTCTGCTGAGGATCAAGGTCAGACATGAGACCCAGCTTGTCACAGCTGCGGAGTATACATCCCCATGGCCCACCCTGCCTGAGAGAGGGCAGCATATCCACCAGCAAATACAGTCATTTGCAAATAATTGGGCTTTCAGATAGACATCAAGTGTGACAAGTGTAGTTTACCCTTTTCAGCTGATTTCTGCAGAAGAGAAATTCTTCTTGGTGGAGAAATTCTTCCTGGTGTTGCAAAAGGTTTTGTCTGTGGACAGCTAAATCACAGTCATTCCCTCAGGCTTGAATTTGACATGGGGGCTGTTAATACACAGATTATAGAACTCCTTTTAGCCTTAAGAGCATCGGTGTGATTGTGATTCTAAGCAACATTTTATCCTGACCATAAGGCCATAATCAGAACATGCATGTAGTACTTAGTAGCTGTGGCAATGAGCCCTTTTGAAATCACAGGAATGTTCCTGTAAATAAACGGAAAATGTCTTATTTTTTTGGTGCAACTTGTTGAGATACCAATGATTTTTCTATGATCAGACACATTTTAATTTTTGTTAGAAATTTAGATGGATAGATAACTTCTTGACTATTACAGTTCTACAGCTTTTCAAAGTTGACATGCATAATATATTTTATCTAAGCACATGGGCAAAATACTAAAATTTAGTGAACATATCCAGTCGAATTTCACTTGAAAATTATAACCTGCTATCTTTACTGTAAGTCAGGACTGTCACTTTCTGCAAGGAAAATGTGTTCAAATGAAGCACAGTCTTTTTTTCATCAGCAGTCTTCAATACTGACATGAATTCTGACTGCCTCTTAATTTTTCTTTTATTTATTTCTTTTGCCCTGCACACACTGAGGAAGGGTTGCCAAAAGCTTTGTTAATCATTGGAATGTGAGGAACCAACCTTATCAATCTGTTTCCTATGTTCAAAAGAGATATCATATGCCTGAAGTAATGATGTGTTATAAAGTCCATCTCCCTGGATTGAAATATAGTATATAACCACTGAAGCAGATCAATAAAAACATAGTGATTTTGAAGAAAAATGTCTTTTTAACAAAACAGTTTATTGCTTTTCCAATAAATCAACTTTTTAGCTAAAAATGTTCTAGTTTCAATCAAAACCCTCACAACAATTCTTCTTCCCTTCATCCCAAAAACATCTTTACGTGAAAGAAAATACTACAGAAATTATTGATAATTAAACTTATATTTGGATTTAATTTTAATGATGAAAAATCCCAACAATTGTTCAAGTACTTCTAAGGAATTTCCTTTTTGCATCAGTATTCATGCTAAGGATGTAGGTAGTAAGGAGAAAGCAGTCAACTTAATGTAAAACCTGAATTTAAACAGCAACGGAGCTGAATTTGCAAAGTAGGCACCATATTTTTCAGCTATAAATTTATGATTTAAATACAAATGCAAAGCAATTTTCATCATTTAAATACCAAAGTGAAAATTCTGTATCTAGAGGTTGCAAGACAATACTCAATTGTAAATGAGAGGAATTTTTTCCAATTAAAAAGTAATATGAATAGTGGTGATAAAGTGCAAGTGAACTGTTTAGTCTGAGTTTCACGACCAGTCTAAGATGATATTTTTTTAGCCTTGTGTCCAAAAATGTTTGGAAATAAAGGTAAACGTGTAGTGTCTTTGATAAGACACATTACATCTGTAATACATCCAGGTAACCTTCTCAATTACTGCATCAGTTATTCTGCTTTTTAATGTTGGCTAGTACATTTCAGCTGTGTTACACAGTGTCCTGAAGAGATTAGAGGTCTAAATCATCTATGTTGTCTTTTGCAACAGAATGTGGCTTAACAAAATGATGATTTTATAGTATGATTATAAGAGACAGCAGTGGGAGCTTGAAAGTCAGCTCTCCCTTGCTGGTGAGGTATCACTAGTAAGAATGAGCCAAAGGCCTCCTTTATCTTTGTGGTCTAGCAGGCCAGCTCAGGGTCTGAGCTCTGGCAGCCTGATCCTCTGTGAAGACAAGCACGTTTCTGTTTACCCTGTTTTCTGCTGTCCATTACTTTAATTGAAATGATCAGGTTCAAAAATATCAAACCAACGTGGTTTTCATTCATTCTTGGACTGGGTGGTGAAGAGGATTGCATCCAGTATTTTTTGCACATGTAAGACTGAGTTCCCTCAGAGGACCGGTAGAACACAGACTGCTACGGCTACTTTTGCTCAATGGCAGGCGAAGATTGACTTGCAAGTGAGATGAGTGGGTTGGCATCATTTCAGTTTCTTGCAGCTTTTTGTTTGTGTAAGAAAAACGTGTAAGAATACCAAGGTGGGATTCATTCTCTCAGCCAGGAAATCGTTAACAAAGATGCAACAACCTAAACTAGCTCTGAATAACATTTCTTAATACTTGTTCACAGATGTTTCATCTGTTTCTGCTGATGGGAAATGGACTTAATGAGAAATTATTGTTTTCCTATTTCTAATTCCCCCTCTAAAAAAGTGATAGTATGAAAACTCCTTATTGCCTAAAACATATAATACAGAAATCATTCTTTCTTTCAACAGACAAAAAATGTCTGCGGCATATTCTGATAATTCTATAAAACACATCTCCATAATTATAACGCAGTGTCTTTAATTTATATGACATGTTATGGATAAACAATGACCTGGCTTACAACTGCGACCCAGATATAGGGCTCAGTGTTCTGCGAATATAGTGCATTAATGAATAAGATAATTCCAGTACTGGTATAAGAAAAAGAACGGAACATAAGGGTAGCTGCATTAGGTCAGGCAAAGTCCCAGGCAGTCTCTTTCTTGGTGGATAACATCAGATGATGCTGGATGCTTTTGAAAATGTTTGTGATCTACCCTTCTGGCTTCTGGCAACACAGAACTAGAGGTTGTATCCAGATTAAAGAATTTAACAGGCACAAGAGAGGCTATATTTTAGTTAACTTTTATCCATCAAAATTTTGACTATCTACAAAATACTGTCAACAATATCCACAATTTAGTTATGTGTTCTTGGGAAATGTTCTTCTGTTCTGAGTTTTATAAGCTCTGACACCCAATAATACTACTGTGTGTCCTCTGCTCTTAGTCTGTAGAAAGCAGCAAATCATCATCTCTTTTTCACTGTCTTTACATAACATGTGATTTTTGAGAATTGACTGTATACCCATGATCCCTGTCATCTGTCTCAGAAGCTGAAAATTTCCAGGCTCTTTATTGTCTCCTTGCATAGTTGTAATTCTAACTTTCCTAATTAAGTTGTCATTCTGTTTTGTGCCCTTTTTAGTGTGCCCCTTTTTTGGTGTAAAATGAGCAGAGCTCCTCTCATGAGTGAGGATGATGGTGCAACTGTGGCTTAATAGGGTTTTCTGTTTATTTCTCCACAGTTTCCTTAATTACTCCATTGTTTTCATTGCCAATACAATGTTTTCAGTGACATGTCCACATGTACTCCATAATGTTTTTGCTTAGTTATGAACAACTATCATTTCAGCAAATCTATGTTGTTACTCTCTTCATGACCCCTTTCATTGTCAGCAAACTTTGCCCCAACATTATTCACTCCCTTTTCCGGATCACTTACAAAGTTTTTAAGTAGCAAAAGCCCCAGCAGAGATTCTGATGGGAATCCCATGGAAACTTCTACACTCTCCTTCAAAAATTAACATCGTATTTATTCACTTAAATCTTCTCTTGATTAATACAAGAGAATTCCCCCTCTAGCCTGACAATGCTATCTGCATGCAGTTGTAGGCAGTGACATTTATTTATCAAGGCTTTTTAGGCTCCTTTTATTCCTCCAGTATTATTTCAAGGATACAACAGAAACATAACTTCCAAGAAGAGGAAACATAATTAATGTACACAGATTTGCCAGGCCAAGCATAATTTCATCATGTATTTCCAAATGCAAATTTAAAATACTTAGATAGAGATAGATGGCCAGATTAGACATATGTGACAGACAGACAGATAATTAGTGATAATGACTGCAGTGTAGCAATGAACAATTCAGCCAGCCACCGTGTGACAACTTTGCAGATGAAGTCTTGAACTTGCTTTAGAAAAGTAGTTTTCTTGTTCCCTCTCCTACTTCCATCATTGCCCTCCAGCTTAGAACCAACGGGCATGAAATGATGTTGCTTGAGTGAAATGAAGCCAGAGCAGCTTCATCCTTAAAGCTACTCACAAGTAAACATTTAAGATTTAAACTACGTTTACCTTGAGAACTAAAAGTAGTTAACACAATTTAAAGACTTGAAATAGAAACCAAAATTAAATGTACTGCTTAAAGGATTAGACAATCATCTTCCTGTACAAACAGCATAAACAAGAAAATCGTATTAGTTCTTAATGTAATTAGCTGAACCCAACAGTCTATGGATAAAACCTTTCTATGCACTTCTGAAAAAAACAAGGCAATCTTGGGAGGACTTAGAACTTGACAATTTGTATGAATTTCTAATGAGGCAAAATTCATTGAACTGATTAAATGAAATTCTTCCTATTATCTAATCCATATAACTGCGAGCCCAGAAGAGATGAAAGCTTTACCTACTTCCACACTCAGAAAAAGCAGAAAAATAAGAACAAAAAATTCATAACCACACCATGACCTCTTTTTTTTTTTTTTTTTTTTCTCTTTCTGCTAAGCTACATAATATCTGGAATTGAATTACTTTATTTCTTATTCAGGGCAGCACAACCTTGGGAACATTTTCAAGCTACATAAACACACCAGGGACCTGATCCAAAGGCCACTGAAGTCAAAGAGAATTTCCAAAGATTTCAATGAGTTTGCATCAGAAACACGTTTTGTGATATTTCCTCGCTTATAAGATGGCATCATTAATTAATTGTTATCGAGATTTATTTGAAGAGGATAATGTAGGCTATGAAATTAGAAATAGGCAGATACAAAGATGGGATTTTTAAGTAACTATATCATCACAGCCAGACTAATTCAGAAATTGGTTTTCTCCTCCTATATAAAATTCTAATGTTTTGAATCATGTTCTTATACTAATTGGGAAGAAATGACAAAGCATGGAATCTATCTCCTGGAACAAAATATTTTAACATAATTCCATTTTGAAATATCTAATTTTAGTTTGGAGTAGGTCCAAAGTTAAATTGTCTTAACTATAACTGTGCAATATGTGGGGATATCTCAGCAGCAGTGGCTGTTCATGACACAGGTAGCATGGTCATAAAATCAGTTTCACAGAGGAGACTCTGAGAAGCATTTATGTGAAATACACTTTCCATTAGCTTAGGCAAATTTAACCCAAATTAAAAAATGTTTTGTTTCCATTTGGCTTTCCTGCCCAAGGGGAAAATTGAAAACAGCTGTAATTAATAACATTGTGCAAAATGAAACAGAAAGCTTGCAGAAACCAGCATCTGTAATGAACTAGTTGTTCCTACAAGCAATAGACCTAAAGAGGTTTGCTTTTCTATGAGCTTTATATTTGATTGTGTTACATTGGCTTTCCTACTACATCCTCTACAACTCCACATCCTCCCAATCCAATAGCTTGATCTCCCTTTAGACTACATGGATTGCATTTGGTTTCCCTATTTGATATGAAAAAAGCCTACCTGTACAAAACAGATTTCTATGGATTTTCAGGGCCCACATAATTATCCCTTGAGAGTATTCTTGACCCACACTGTGTAGAAATGCTGAGTGTAAGAGTCTTATGCTTTATCAAATTAAGCTGAAGTTGGACAGCTGGTCAAAACTTAGGTAGGAACAGCAGAAACATATGCTCTGTCATATAATCTTCCTAATACCATAACCCTTATCAGGTTTGGGAACTGAAGTGAAAAACTGATTTTGTTGAAAATTTCCTAATCCAACAAGACAGGACTATCCACTGTTATCTATTAGTTTGCAGGATGTACTCTTCAAGAAATACTGAAGAGCAGCACTCTAACTCAAAGTAGTGCTGAAACAAATATCATTCCCTTGGACAGGCTTCCTTCCTCAGCAGAATGGGTTGGAAACTGTATGAACTCCAATTGCAGGGAGACTGATTGATGGTCATTTTGTTTAACTAGAAAGCTGTTGAACTACCATTGCCTAATGCATTGCTTTTGTAAAGTGCTTGGAGTAGGAGTGAGACAAGGGCCACTCTTACCTTATTGGGTTGGGAATGTTTATTATTCACCACCAAGTACAAACATCATATTTCAGGGAGCCAACAAGTAGCCCAGTGTTTTGTGAACATTTATGTGAGAGAAGAAACAGAATGATGGAAGTGTGTTTTGCCTTTACAGTCCAATCTTTTATATTTGACTGTGAGCAAATGATCATGTCATGTGATGTGAACAAACCCTTCAATTTTTCTCTCATTTCCAGTGTCTTACTCCCCTTTCTATAAAGAGGGGCTGCACTTGAATTGGCCTCGTTACTTCTATATCTCTGCAGAAGCAGAAAAACAGAAAAAAAACAGTAGATTCTGCCTGCGCTGGTGAAGTAGTGCCAGGGGCTGCTGTTATCACTTTGGATAGCACATCTGCCTAAACCTCCTGGTCAGCTGCACACTGGGAAAATGCACCTAATAGTGGAGCACTCAGTGGGGGTGGGTTTGCCTCAAGAGGAAGGAGGACCTGGCAGCAAGGGAAGCAGGGAGTAGGGTGGCACCAATAGCCAAACATGATGTCTGACACCAAACAGGGAATCTGTGGACATTGCAATGCCTCTTGCAAGGTGGGAGGGAGTCTAGGCAGAGCTTGGACCCGGTGGGATAGTTTAGTATGACAACTGCAACACAGTGATCTCTTGAGTCTGGACACTGATGGAACTGTCCTGCTTCCATCACTCCCATCTGGGGTCTGTAAACCTCACTGATGTGTTGCCAAATACAAGGACTGAAACCAGCAAGGAGCACCTACTGTTCCCAGGTTTAATGCCCAGCGTGCATTTGGCCTGAGACTGTCAACAAGTAGGAACTTGTTCAATTGCTATGCAGAGCTCAGATCCTCACTCATGGTACACTTCATGCCCTCATAACAATTCGATTCAGCCCATAGAGCTCTGAGAGACAGACTGGATACTCTTACTGCATAGAAGTGAATGTCTCCCTCCTGTTTATTAACCCTGTTAAATTTCCTAAATTTGATCTTCATGATAAGGAGCCTCTTGTCATGAGTCACCGCAGATTATTAGGTACTGTGTAGACATATTGCAGGGCAATCTCTACAGTGCTGACTGTAGCGCTGAGCTACTGCCAAGCAGAGTGAGATAAAGCATACTGTACATTCTGGATACAATCTGATGGCTTGTCATAACCTCAAATTTAGCATGGCTGGGGACATCTGCTTTCTCTTCCAGGGAAAACTCAGTCTCATCAAGTGAAAGAACTATTGAAAAAGATTCCATTCCAATGAGTAATGACTAATTAAAAGCATAATGACAGGGGTGTAATTCCAATTGGTAATTTAACATTGAAGTAATTTTATGCACTGTGGTAACTATTGTGTGAGAACCATAATTTCACACCTAAAGGAAATAAATACCTGTATTTTAGAAGGGCAGGACTCTTCCCCAGTTGAAATGGTACTAGCCTTTAAGTAGCAATATAAATCAGATTCCAACAGGGAGAAGAGAGAGGGGCAAAATAAAATAATTAAACGGAATCCTGGGATATAGAATTGTGTAAAATTACATGAGATACAGCAGTTGTCAGTTGTGATGGAAACATATAAACCTTTGCAAATATTTTACCTGAGCAATTATATCAGACTTTCCACATTTAGTTCTTTCTGGTCATTTCCTGCCACTCTGTAGAAGCACATAATGGGTTAAAGCAGATTTTAACAACAGTGAAAATCCTGTCAGTATGCACCACTAAAGAAAGATGTTGGGTCTGATAGGCAGAAAGATCCTCCTGTGTGATTTTCCTTCATGATACAGAGTAGCAAATTTCTTCAGGTAATTTCTCCCCTCTCCCACCCTGCTGAAGCATGGTGCTGCCAGCTTAGTGAATACATCTCACTGAAAAAACACTCAGACTTGATTTAAAATTTTCAAGTGATAGAGTGTCTGCTTTGTTCCATAGCAAATTGTGCAAATGATTAGTTATTATGACTGCTATAAAAAAATAATCAAGGCCTATTATGAAAGTAAATTTGTCTGGTTTCCACTGCCAATCTCCAGCTTTTGCTCTACGTTTTACAGTATACCTCAGAACTCTCTCAGGTATGAGAAATAACATCATTGTATGTGTCCCATATTCCTGGGTACGCACTATGTGACCTAGCACTCAGATGTACCACACCAACTTCTAAGGAAGTCTACCTTGCCTAGCAGTTCAGATCAGTCTAAAGAGCAGAACCCTTTGGAACTGAAGTTGTGATTTTATTTAATAAAATGAACAGAAAAAAATAAGTGTATCAAGCTTATTTAACTGGGTTTTGTTTTTCTCCTATTAAATTACTATTGAACTAAAGCCTGTTTCGTTCCCAATTGAACTTCATCTTATGCTCATATTTCTGCTCTAGGATTTCCCTGCTGTTCCAACTAAGAATATAAATTGTTCCAGCTAAGAGTATCAATTCTTTTGTCAATTCTTTTAAAACCTTAGAAGTAAATTTCAGAAGTGTGGAGAGTGAAGCAAGGATGAAACATTAGGGTTTGGCTCTTCTGTTAGTGGGGCTCCCACAAATATCATCTATAACATTGGATTGATCATATAATCCCTTTGTCTCCTCTTGTGTATGAAGAGTATAATTTTTCACTACATCCTAAAGTTGTTATGAAAACATCTTTATAATTAATCCAAATCTATATATTAATGAGGCTCATAAGAGAATCTAATCAGAAATGCATTAAGGAATATTTTAGATTCAAACCAGTAAGTAATTATTACTGTATACACTGCAGTATGTACAAAGTCTTTAAACTGTAATTTGTCCACAGCCTAGATAATTCTGATGTAAATGGAATAACTATTGGCTACACATTCAGTTTCACTGGCAAGTCTTTGATAGGGTTTTTTCTCCTTGCAATGGATTAACAGTGGAAAGGAACTTGAGAGCTCCAAATTAAGGTAGCTCAGATGCAGCAGAATAGCATGTCTAAGGGCACCCTTAAGCCTAGTGTTTTGTCTGAACTAGGCTGAACAATGCCATGAATTTGGGTTTCTTGTACCCTGACCTAAATCTCTCTCAAGTCCTAGACACCTTTCTGTTCCAACTGAAATTATTATCCTTGCACAAAGTGTTAACTTCAGTGGCTTTGCACACTTCAACAGCTAGAAAAAGGCTTCTAATGGAAATTCCCAACTTCCTGTATCTGTAGACATTCAACTCCTAGAAAAGCTCTAATGGGACTTACAAAGGGACTTACAAAATCAAGTTTCTACTCCTTTAAAAGTAACCAACAGGAAAAGGAGAAAAATCTACTACTGAATGTTTTCTTAGCAATATTCACATTTTGTCAGGCTCATACTGTATTGTAAGAGGATTCTCATGTTATCAGAATTGAATAATTCACATCCTTGTTCAGCACAAGTAGTGAAGAGTGCTGTCTATAAATCCCTTTGGATTACCACATGGCTCTGAGCATGCAATAAATCTTTTCCCCTATCCCATCACCTCCTAATCTGCTAAAAGTCTTCCAAAAGATCAGAACCATTAAGATGTCATTTTATAATGGAGGAATTATAGCCTAATTTAACAAACCTTGTCCTGAGGTCTATAAACTAGGACTCAAAAGTGAGAAAGAAATCCTGTGCTGAATTCAATCACTGCTTGGGATTTGTTGCTATGAGAGTCCTTTCATTGGCTGACTAGCTGTTGGCATTGCAAACTGACCGCTTTTCCTCGCCAGGTTTGAGCTGTTCTGTTCTGATAACTGTTGTTATCATACTGCCTTTTTTTTGGCCCCACAAGTGAGCCAAAATGTAGAATCACCTTGCAAATACATTTAAATTAAAAATAATAATAATAATTCCCTGTAGCGTAGGTTAGATTTATCCTTTATCTACGTGTCAATGACCAAAACTTGTACACAAAGGTCTGTAATCCTAAAATGGCTGTTAAACCATCAGCAAGCAGCCTTCCACCTTAGAAATTCATAAATCTGACCTTTCTTGTAGTGATCTATCGCTTGAGCAAAAGAAGGTACCTTCATTCACATTAATGTATTTGTGTGGTATACAGTGCTGGCTGAGCCCCAGACACATTTAGTGAGTGTAGCACTTCTTAAAAATATCTGAGTGGGCTCATATGTACTTCTACACCTTATAATTTTTGTGCAGTCTTTACCTCTGTCCACCTTTCATTTTCATTAGGGCTAGCTGACTGGATGCGAATGTAATCCGGATGAAGTTATTAGTGGCTTATAAGGGGGCTAGCAAGCCCCTGAGGAGTTTAGAAAAACAGATTGCTTTGATATCCCTTTCCCATGCACTACACTCTCTTTTATACTGGCATGTACAGTCTGGCAATTGGTCAGGTTTCCATGGAAATTATGGAAATTGGACAAGCAATAGCTGCTTATCAAGTCTGATATCTTGCCATTTACAGGTGCCTTTGCCTCGGGTGGCAAAACAATAAAGACTGCCCTTTTCTTCTCTCACTCTGTCCTCCTGTTTGGCACCACACTCACCCTTCAAGAATCTGAAGTACATGAGTGCACGTGTAAGAAGACCACCTGCTTCAGGAAAATCTTTGGTGACTTCATGAAGGACTGGGTCACAGCTGTGGTACTGCTCACCAAATCGGAGGGTGACCCTTCACCCCTCAGCATCAGTGGCATGGAGGAGGCAGTTTCAAATGCCTTTTCCTTACAATAGTATCTTTTTTCTCCAAAGCATGAAAATTGATCGCTCATACTTAAAGCCTGAATCACTATAAGCTATGGTAGGAGTCATATATTATTATCCCTTTCACAGATTTGAGCTACTGTGTTTGACTAGCTGACCTCCTGTGAAACAACAGCATGTTACTATATGAGTCAATGACACACAGAACAGCAAGTCTCTCTGTTAAATCTCCTCTAAATTTCCCAGCCATTAATTCTACTGAACAACCTCTTTATTACAGTATAATCTTTCCTAAAATTTATAATAAAAAGTTCTAGGAGAAAAGGCAGAAAATGAAATCACATCTTTAGCCTAAATGTGGATGTGCTTGTATTCCTTCAGGGTCAGTTTTCAGGATTCTGTGTCCTGTTAACGTCCTGACTGAAGCCCTATGTTAATTTGTATCCACTTAAGGGAGGGAAACTAAGGAATGCGACTTGGAAAAATAGCTCAGGCAGTGAAGATCCTTGGAGTCATTCCTCTCTGTTCTGTTGGTTTTCCTGTGTATGTGTCAAGACCTTTCGTAAGGCCATGGACTAAATAGCTCTAGTCCTATATGTTCCCTTCTGAGATGCCTTCTCTCCACCTCACCAGTGCTCGGGCACTTGTAACCTTTCCTGCAGTGCTTCGTACTGTATGACACTGAATCCTTCTGTACTGTAGGAAAAAATAACTGGTATGTCCAGTACAGGCCACACAAAGTAAGAGCAAAGCACCATATGATTTACTGTATTGTGTCAAAGCAGGGAATGCAAATCAGAATCAGGTTTTGAGCTTGGAAAACAATGGCATGGCCAAGTGTATGTGAGAATGCAGTAGCAGTGTAAAGGGGGGCATGATACATAATTCTTTCCTCACACTCAGGACAAACTGCTAACAGCCACAGGAAGCTCTTGCTGCCTTCTCTGCTGTGATCAGCATGGGGAGCTCAGTGGCATTAGTGAAAGACTTATTCATACAGCGCAACTGGGTGGCGTTTTGAATTTGTTGTGTGCTACCTAACTCCTCTTGATTCTGTTATTTCCCTCTTTCTCCCAGGACCTGCCGTCAGCCAATGCCTAATTGAATAATTTCTGCAAAGATGTTTTAACTTGAGGTACCCCTTTAGTCTCACACTTCCTTCCTGCATCTCACTATCTGAATAATTCTTGTGTATTGTACTAGCCTGGAAAAAAAATTAAGGGTAACTACAAAATAATAAAGATACATTCAACCTAAAGCTCAAATGAACCTAAAGACAAGTGTAATGAAAACTTAGCATTTGCATTTGATTTCTTGATTTGTTAGCAAACACTACTCATAGCTCCTTTTCACCAATGAAATATTGCCTTTCAGTGGAGAACTGGGTTCTTGGGTTGCCTGTGTCAATACTCCTCAGATCTTATAAGGCGAGTGAAACAATTTAGATTAGCCATGTATGAAGGTCATTTATGCAATGGTGCATGACTTTAAACACATCATGCTGAAAGTATTCACACAATCAGTCCTTTTCATGTTTTGTAAACAAATTATAAGCAGAAGTTGACAAGGGCAAAGCTGGGCATAAAGGCAGAGTTAAAATTATCTAAGTACACAGAGTAACTGGGTGAAATATGGTGTCTTCTAATGTACAAAGTGCAAACCTAGAGTTGACCTTAGATACCATTTCTGAGTGTGTCCTATAAACTGTACACTATTTACTACAGATGGAAAAATCCTATCAGAGTAGTGGGAAAAGCAGGTTTACTGCTGTGTGTGGGAGAAATCCAGACATAGACTACAGTTGCAGGATACCTTGAGGGCTGGTGGGAATTACTGAGCATGGAAGACATGATCTTGTTGATCTACAAGGACGTCATACGCCTTCCAGGTGAATACATGTTGCCAGCTCTTGCACGTCTCCACAATAGTGTGATAGTCCCCAGGCAGCCAACTCAGGGTACGTATTTGAGGACTAGGAGGATGGCTGGCAATTGTATGCAACTAAGGCTCCTTAAATTGGGATTAGAAGGAGGTATTTTTTCCATTTTCTTCTCTACATTAGAAAACTCAGACACTTCTGTTAAAGTTCCTGGAAATCACCCATTATCTTTTCCTTCTCAAACTGGGATGTAGGTCTTGAGAAGTCTGATTCTCTCCCTATCCCCTGGATTTCAGTCTGGCCAGGAGTAGTATGAGGAAAGACCATCATCCCAGTGCAACTGTCCAGTACAGAAATCTGCAACCGGTAGCCAGATAATCTGACTTTCCGTGGTGATTTTCCACAATGTCTAAAGAGTTTCAACTTTGGTCTGAATCTGAACTAGAACTCTAATGTTAGTTATTACTGTGAGTGGTCTGAGTTATCCTGTTACAAATTATCCCCTCACTGTTTCACTGGAAAATCTTTAAATTGCTGTGGAAACCCTTTTGTTTTCCTCTTGCCCAACAGAAGACAGCGGCAGTACAGCATAAAATGCCAAATGAACTCCAGGCTCCTGTAGTAAAAATAGCATCATAAGAGATGATAGCAATGCTGAACTCTCCTTTCAGATATGTCAGAAAGGGATAGCAAAGACAATACTCCTACCTCATTACACTTTATCGGGTCTTTTTGATAGCAGCAAACGAGCTCCACCTCAGAGACCTGAATTTCGATTGTGAGGAAATCTGACATACTGTGACAGAGGTAGGTAACCCAATAACACTGGAGTGTTACAGCGTGACTCTGCTGCTGGGACATTTTTCTCCATTATGTTCCCTGTTCTTTTTCTGATTTCTGAAGTTTAATGATTTCTACTTTGCTATTGGTAGATTTTTGGTTTGTTTTTTTCTCTCTGAGTTAAAAACATTTGAGACGTGAAAAAAATTTACATTCTGAGAGCATTTTCTTCCCCTTTTGGTGGCACTGACTATAAGAAGAAATGAGAGCAAAGTTATTCATCCCTGTGAAGAGTTTTCAAATGAGGATATTTAATGCCAGCAGGCTGTGCATGAGGTAGCATTCAACAGCCAGATCTGGAACAAATGGGCCTTCCAGGGGAGTGAGTGCAACTTGCGCTTTCTCATATGACTGAGGGTGGGAGAGTCTGAGTTTGGCAGAGATTGGAGGTAAGGAATGGGTGTTTACAGCCCAGGAATTACCCTAATCTTCAGCGCTCTCTTTCTCACATAACCTTCCCCTGGCCTGGACCACTGGAGCAGGATCCCTGGAAGCCAAAGAGCAAATGTTTTTGCAGAGCACAGCACCCACAGACTAAGCCCCCATCAACTGTCTGCCTGATTTCCTCTGCATCACTAAAGGTCCAGTGAAAGGAGAAAAGCCAATAGCAATTTTTGCCAGCAAAAAGAGAAAGGTGAGGGATTGGGCCAGTACCACAACTATAATTTCTCTGTGTGTAACGTAATATGTAATAATTAGGACAGACACCCTTTTGCTCAGTTGTAGTAAAAATTCGTGGGAGACACATTCACATCACAGCTTAATGGCACGCTTTAAACAAATGCATCTAAAAAATAAAGACAAGATCTTGTAATACTGCTCTTAGCAGTGTGAAGAGTAGAGTCTGATCCTGTTTTTTTTTTAATTTGTGCAGGGTTTTGTCTAATTATTGTCAGGAACTGCAGAGTTGTTCTTCCAGAGAATTAGCAAAAGAAATGTCACAGCTGGGGAGTCACACTGAGAGTTCGAGGAGGATCCTTTCACCACTCGAGTCTTGAAAAAGTACATTTACTATAATGAATATAGAATGGCTGATAACAGAATAGATAGCAAGAGGTAAGAAAACCAGATTTCCTTTTCCTGTGGAGATAGTTGTAGATCTATAAACTTGCTCTTTATTAGTATTTGAGCAGCTTCCTAAATAAAGTGTATTAGCCCTTCCCTGTTCCCCCACCTGTAATGAGGAGTTCAGTGTGCAAGGAATATACGTAGAAAACTCTCTAAGACTGGGTATGGGGCATATGGAACGATATGAAGCAGGTCACAGCAAGGAATGAATTTAAGGAAATCTTCCCTAATGTGGAGTTTTCGAATATGTGCTCCAAACATGTTGGTTTTAATGTGAAGTTGATTTTGCTCATGATTTGCAGAAAATGACTGTAAAATTGTCAGTTTCCAACAAAAAAATCTCTTCCCCTTAAAAATTCCTTCCCCAGATTACTTTTTTAATATTTAAAATATTTAGTGAAAGCAAAAGTGGTTCATGGGTAGCTGAACCACTGATTTGATTCATAGCTGAATCAAATCTAAGATTAGACAAGACTGATCCATCTCCCCATCTTCCTAACACTCTTCCTAGCAACTTTATTTACTCTGAATGAGCCAACTCATGGAAGATCTTTGTAAACACAATATAGTTAGTCCCCTTACTAGGATCTTTCAAATCATGAAAGAAAATTTTCCTGTAAAAGTTCAGGTCTCTGTCTTTAATTCCAGCTAGCAACTCACCTCTTCCATTAAGATGTGGAGGTAGATCTAGAGGCTAGTTGTCTGAGAGTAGAGACATCAGACACACCCTTATACTGAGCTTCCAGCCTCATGTTAGTTCATAACTAAAATTAAAAATAAATAAATAAATAAATAAATCATCTGTAGGAAAATACTGACTTACAGAAATTTTTCCATCAAAATTGATTTTGTCTCAGATTTCCCAGCAAGTTCCATTGCTCAGTCTCATAATTTAGAGTTTCATCTAAGCCTTGCTCTGCAACTGTAAGGTTGTAAAGTAATTGTGAGTTCCTCCTGGAGATCCCATTACTAGTTTTACTCGGGGGCCTGCAAGAAAGCTGGGCAGGGACTTTTTACAAGAGCCTGTAGTGACAGGACAAGGGGTAATGGGTTTAAACTGAAAGTGGGGAGGTTTAGATGAGATATCAGGAAGAAAGTTTTCACAGAGAGGGTTGCCCAGAGAAGCTGCGGATGCCCCATCCCTGGAAGTGTTCAAGGCCAGGCTGGATGAGGCTTTGAGCAACATGGTCTAGCGGAAGGTGTCCCTGGCTTATGGCAAGGGGGTGGAACTAGATGATCTTTAAGATCCCTTCCAAACCATTCTGTGATTCTATGATCCTACTCTGAGACTGCTTTGATAGGAAGGAATTTTGAATCAGATTCCTAAGTGGCATATATCAGTGCAACTCCATTTGGGATCCTGCTAATGAATACAACTGAACCACGTGCACTTGGTCCTGCTGTCATACACTATGCTTCCTGCTTTAAATTCTTCACAGAAAGCTGTTTTCACTTATTCCTCTTTTGCAGAAACAATAGCATCACCCAATCCTTTAGCCAGAACATTTCAGTGCATTTATCTCAAATCCTTAGTCTCCTGATAGTACGATATGCCCACCCACAATGAGTCATTTGCTAGGATTCTTCCTCTTATCCCTTTCTGCTTGTATTTGAAATCTGGAATACTCTGCTCCCAGATGGAGAAGAAAAATGTTTGTCAAGAGTCTAAGCAGCTGGGATAATAGCAATGAAATCTTTGTCCCCATTCAAAGCAAACTCCTCATTTCTACATGACTACTTCTTGTTGACCAAGATCTGAGCATGAAGATGGACTGAATGACTTCTCAGAGCTCCGTTGGTAGTCTTTTGTGATTCTAGACTACTTTCTGCTTCCTTTTGACTTTATATTCCTCATTTTCTCTCCCTTGCTACTGTATTTCTTTCATTTCTTGACACTGTTCTATATAAATGATATTAACTATAACAGAATTTTAAGTATTTTGTGCTGCCCTGTGTGGTAAACACTCAAAAAGAAGTGTTATGAAACTCATCCTTAGAATCCATCAAAAGTCAACAGACAAAAACAAGGACTTACACAGGGTCCCTTATTCCACCCTAAGGTCCTTGTCTAAGATGGAAGGAACAAACTACCCTGTAGACATTCCTACTACTTTCACTGACTCTTTAGGGGTGTTTAACTTATAGACCTCTATGGTTAGATGAAACAAACATTCACCTCAACTTATCCTCGATGCCTTCTCTGTAGTTAATGGAGGAGGAAAATGAAGAGAATATACAACAAATGACTTTGTCTTAAGTCCTGAGACAGGAAGAATTGCTTTCTTCATGCGCTTACCTCTCATCATTGATTGTAGAAGCCACGTCCTTAGTTCAGACTAGATGCTCCCTGTTTTGGTGGCTGAGCTCAAATGAGGTGAATTGTGTCTGAAGAGAAGTGCAAAATCACACAACAAGCCAATTACAGTGCTTGTAATTGAACCAACAAATGTAGCTCTTAAATGATTTTAGGTACTGGACCATGACTTACATATTGAGTGAGATCATACCTTTTTTACTGCAATGCTGAATCTAAGGACAAGGGAAACTTTGTGATTGAGGGAGGTAGAAAAATGGTTACAGTGGGCTGTGAATGAAGAAAGTAAGATAAATGCTTTGGCTAAAAAACTGATAATGACAACTGCCTTTAAAGACCCCTCAGCCTTTCATGAAACCCAGTGTTTGACTCTCCAGCCAGGCAGCAAAGCATAGCGAGAAGTGCTGATAATTTAACTGCTCGGCAGTGGTAAACAGAAGCACATTGAGTGGCTTCTCCCTACAGGCCTGCAGACCTCTATGGTCTAGAGCTGAAAATACTTTATCTTGAGGGATTAATGGTTCCTTCATTTTTTAATACGGGTGAACCCAGTTATTTCAGCTCTGTTCTTGCTACTTTACTTATTGTTCTCCAAAGTATTATTCATTCATGGCTTTCTGTAAACCTATAATGCAGTCTCAGAAAGCATTTCAGAAGGATAGGGATTTGATTAGGGTGATGCATTTGAAATGTCAGAGGTCTCTCCACCTCATCTAGAAGAAATGGATAGAGTTGACAGATGTGCTCTGTGATAATGGGAACAGCATTATTCTTACAACATTTTTATAAACTACCTCTGTTTATTCTTTTTCTCCCCCTCTCCCTATATTTTTCTCTCTCCTGGAATAAACACTGGAACAATATAGAGAAATAAAGAAAGAAATAGACTTGACCTGGGTCACCTAACTTATTATTATTATTTACATAATCTTTTCCCCAGCCGTTCCTCTGGTAAGACCACAGAAATGGCCACATGTCTTTTCCGGACCATATGTTGATCTGCATAATTGGAATGGTAAATTCATCATGAGAGATTAACATTTTTCCTAATGTTCCTCTGGATAGAAATGAAAGCATGAGGCCAGAAAAAACTGATACAGTCCTTCTAGAAAATTATGTAGCCTGGAATTTCTGGGGATAGTATATGGGATGACTAGAATCTCGGAGATGAAAGTCAGTTGTTGTGAAAACTACATTGTCAAAGCAAAAGGAGGTTTCCTCAGCAAAGTAAGCTCTAAGGAGTTTTAAGTTTTTATTTTCTCATTTGATTTTCCAAGGGGAATCCAGACCCCATCTGATGGCTCTGAAACTTCTAGTACCACAATCTAATCTCTAGAACCAAAGCTGCACAAATACTTATAATCGTAACTCCCTCTGATTTTTAAATACCTACGTATCACCAGGGACCTGGGCTTAATAGTCCAGCACTAATTCTCTTAGTAGTTTATTAGGCTCATTTGTCTTTCATGTACCTGCCAGTGGCTCTACAGTTCCTGTGATTACTTGGCAAGGTTACATCTGGGATTTGGCAGCATATAACCTCTTCAGCTCTGCAGAAAAGACAATCAGAAGATACCAGTGATTGGGGTGAAGGCTGAGACTCTTACCTTCTCTGTGTTGACCAATAAAATGAAATAGCATTGCTAACTTCTTAACAGAGCAGACATGCGACCATCTGGTTTGTCTTTATACCCTTTCCTCCTCCCAAACGTGGGAGCCTTGCCCATTAGAATAACACTTTTATTTCATCTTGAAGCCTTTATATAACTCAGAGAAAGCAGGCTGCACACAGGTTCAAACATAGCAGGGGGAGTTGAATAAAGTTGATTAATTTCCAACTTTTTTGTTGCTGATATAACGCCTAGCTAATAGCCTTTTTTGATGCTCAGAATTCTCTGTAACCCTGTGGGCTGCTTTTCTCAGTCATTTCACTGGCACCATGGGAAATAAATCTTAATTATGACCTGTTTTAGTAAATTTACTGCATCAAGTCTACACTTTGAATGCTGACCATGGTAGAACAACATTGTAAGAGGTGAGCTACAAACTATTCCAGACATTAACTGTTTTGCAGCTGTATTAACCAGTTCCATAGGCGTGTCTTATATGAGAAGTGAAAATCTTAAGAGAAGCAATATTTTTTTAAGGCAATGGACTTTCAGTTCAAACTGATACATAAAAAGACAGCCTCAGTCACTAGCAAGGGTCTTGGTAAGGATGGACACTTAGAGGAAAAGTAAAATGTAGCAAGTGTTTTAGAGAAAAAGGACGTTTTAGCACACTATATAAGCAGTAAGCTCTTGTGTAGTCCTCATTTTGGGAGGAGATTTCTCATCTGTTACTGTGGAGCTGCCCAGCTAAAAGCATGATGTGCTGCAGCTAGAGGCTGTAATTTGTTTGATAATCAAACAGATACAGTCACCCTTTCATCTTGCTCAGGAGGAGTTCCTTATAAACATTTGCAAAACTGTCTTGTTAACCTTCCTTAGGCTCTTTCCTAATCCTTTCTTCTTGAGCTTGAAACAACAAGAATATAAAAGATTTAGTTCCTAGATTTTCATAAGCATCCTGTTTTAGTACATCATAGTGAATCTTGATTTACAGCTAATGCTTATTGCCAGAGCTGTACTAAAACATTTGGGCAATGATAAAAACATTTATCCCTCTCCACCTGTTCCTTCCACCTCTCTCATCTTCCTCTCTCTCCTTTCATTAGCTTGAGTACAAGCACCTGTTGTGAGAGGGATCTATAAAGCCTGGGAAAAGGAGCACCATCTTTTTTGGCTTACTCTGATGATCTATGATTGAGTCCTTATCAAGCCCCTATTCCCTCTGGGACTGAGCTTTCCCTCTTTACTTATTCCTCTATTAGTCACCATACTATATTCTGGGGAGTGGTGTTCAGTTATTTGTTGGGTTGCTTTTATTTTAGTTTGGTTTGGTTTTGTCAGCTGACAACTTCAACTGTTTTGCCCAGAAATTATATTTGGGTGTTATAAGAAAGGTATGTGATGGTCTTTCTTTTCTTCTATGTCTTTAAGGCTGTCCTGAAAAGATGCCTCTTGCCTTGTGTGGTTGTTACCAATCTATGAGCTGGATTCTTTAAAGGCTTAACAATTAAAATGCTGGGGTTTTATTAACTCAGCAAATGACAAGATTTCAAAGGGAACATTTAAGCATATTACTTCTCTGGAGAGCGAGGCAGTGATAGTTGCCTTGCTTTCAGCTACTGAAATACAGAGAGTCTGAAATACTTCTGTAGATTTTCAATGTTTTTTTAAATGCATTTTGACTTGTTCTTTGTCCTTGCTTTAACCACCTTTCTAAGCAAGTATGAATACTGCACTAATACCTGGTGTGGAGACCACCTCTGTTGTGATAAGATGATATTTTCCCTTTCAAGATTTGCTTAACATAAAATATAGCCAAATATAAATATTCTTGGAGCTTAAATAATAGTGTTGCTGTAGCAAAGATCATGTAATGTTATAGGCAAAACAAGTCTGTCAGTAGAAGGAATTCTGTTGTTAGACAAAATGGTGCATTTGAAAATCAGACAAACATTTGGGTGCATGTTGATTTCTTCAGGCCTTCTAGAAATTCAGCTATTGATGATGATGATTTTTTTTCTTAATACTTGTTCTGTGTTCCTTCCATTGTTGGCACTGCATCTTACAAACTGCTTGGCACAGTCATGTTGGTGAGGATCAGGGCAGCAAGGAGATGAATATAATAATAAAAGTTTGCACTTCATGTTCCACTATATTTTCAAAACTTATGGTTTTCCTGGAATTTCAACTATTTTTCTTGCTAGTTATGCAGACTGTTTTAATTTGTAGGGTTTTCTGGAGGTTTTTTCTGGGGGAGAGGGGTACCTAATACTTTGAATTTGAAGGATATTTTAAACCAGGAGTCAAGCTGCCAGGATGGTCCAGAAAAATTTGAAAGGCTGGTCAGAGAGAACATTTGCATTTCTCTATTCCACCAGAACATGTAACACTTCATTAGGTACTTGCAGTCATGGGGTTCTCACTCTGTCTCCTTTGCATATTAGATGAAGCTTGAGTGTGTGCTTTCCCCTTACTAGAGAACACAGTATTGTGCAACTGTGTGTAACATGCAGTAAATATCCAGTAGCTAGTTCTGAAGTAGCTGTTGGCCAATTAATACATGGCTAACAGGCAGGAAATGGGAGAATAAGACTAGTTCTATATTTTAAAGGCAAATTTGGCTTTTTTATTGGTCTCTCATGTGACAACATCATAAGTATTTATGTACTATGTGATCTTTGGGAAGGTTTGATTACATAGTCTTTACTAATGAAAAAGAAACACTGAAGGGAGGTGACATCATGACAAATGAAGGATATATACCTTGGAAAGCTTCTACCCCTCTTTTGTCAAGTGATTCCTTGATCAGCCTCCCCATCTTGCAATCTGGAACTGACTTTGGAAATCTCTTCCTGTGGCAGTATCCAGACATTCATCCAAGAAAGCTTTGCAACAGAGGACCTTCAGTTTAATGACTATATCTCTTTTATCTGTTTATCAATAGTGTTTGAATCTGGTTTTGTCTCCAGAGTGGGGGCAAAAAAACCTAGTTAAAACCTGAGCTTAATATTAAGTATAAGTCACAAGGAACTGTTGAGAGCAAAGGAAACCTTTAAACTGGGTATGCACTGAATTCTTGTGTTGCCACTGGGATGATAGTTTACTGTAGCCACGGGGTTACTTGTGGAGAGTGTTAAAAGGTTATGGTGCAGTCTGTGTGCAAGCTTTGGCCATATTCCTGAATTCTCAGAGGGCTACATCTGGAGGATCTTCAGTATCTTGGCAAAGTAACTGGAAAATGATAACATCAAGTCCAGGGGGAGCTGAGTATATTGCAGCTCAGCCTGTATTTTACTGCAGTGTGTGTATGTATATATACACACACACTGCACTGTATGGCCATTTTTAGCCTTTTCTTCAAGTAGGCTTTTAAGACATGAGGAGATAACTTAACTAGATGAGTGAAGACTAACCAGGCTTTTTTGACTTCCCATAAATGAACATCATAATGCTAGATGGAAAGCCAGACATCTAGAACGATGCACCTAAATCATCCTGTGAATGAACTCTGCAAAGGTTTCTGTGGTCTTCCTTCCCTGACTTTGAGTGGCACAGTCTGGCTCTACCTCACACCCTGGTTTGGCAGTGCTGTCTGTAACAAAATGCAAACCATGTAGGAAGTTAATCGTTATATCTAGCTTAGATGTAAGCCAATGACTTTCTGAAAGAAGGGAAATACAGTGGTTTGGGTTCTGTCACAATATTTTTCTCAGCCTGCATTCATGCAAGTCAGCAAACACTAAATAGAAGTGTAAGCAAAAGGTACCAAAAAAAAATCCAGATGGAAGTCATAAATGAAAAGATAATAACATTTCTGTTACTGATCTCCATAAAAGTGGTGTTTTTTCTTCCATGTCCCACTGTACTTTTAAACTGAGCCAGCTTATATGTTTGGCTCACACACAGATCCCACATACCAGAGCAGACAACCCATCAAATTCAACTGATTGCAAAGAGTAGGTCACTTTTTGGGGTTTTTGCTTAACTACAACAAACCAACTACAAAAAGGAAACAAAATTTACTCCGTTTGAAGTTGTCTTTATTTTTTCCTACTCTCTTGCACAAGGAGTCAGATGGCTTTGAAAAATGTATTATTCAACTTGCTACAGTGGAAACACAAATGAAACCAAGCAGCTGTCAGTTTTCCAGCAGAGCAAAAAGCAAAATGTCACAGAACCAGCATCAAACCTGACAAATGAATTAGTTTGATTACATCTTTTCCACTGGGATAATGGAAAAAGATACTAGCGTAACAGGAATGAAAATAATTTAGGTGTGATTCAAAGACAGATACAGCTGAGGATGCTAGGAAGTAAATCCAATGGGTCTGTGTTCAGAAAAAGGAAAGGTATTATGATCATGTGTATTTTTAATAAAAGTGTCTCTTTTCCATGACTCTTCATTTAAAATCCAAGTGTCCAAAAACTCTAGTATTTATTTTTGTATATGCTTCCATGGATACTATCCCAAGCTTTATAATACTGAACAGTTCTGTGGCTCATCTGGTGCTGCAGCCCCAGTAGTTGTGCTGTCACAGCAGTAAATGTTGGGAGTGTCACTCTCTTGGTCAGAGTGGAGAGCTTCCAATATCCCAGGCTCTGAGATCTGAGAGCTGTCTACAGCTGCCTGCAGTTTATAGCAAGCAGGAGCCTGTGACAAGATAAAGGTCCAGAATGTAGGGTTTCTGTTGGTCTTTGAAAAGACCAACAACGTGTGAAGGAGGAGGTGATAGATTTGAGTTCACTATAAATTCAGTGCTCACATCTTCTGGTGTGCTTTGTGATAAATATGTCTCTTTAAAGCTGTAGACCTCTGTTCATGGTTGCCAACTGAGGATTTGCTGTTGAAGATCTCAGCCCACCAACATTTGGAAGTTAGAAAATAAAATTTCCTGGACTTGAAAATACTGGTGTTTGGATTTCTTCAGGCACTCTGGGACCAGCAAACTTAATGTACCGTCTCTTGCAGCTATAAAGCTGGATAGATTTATTCAGCTTCCTAAATGGCTCTATAGGTAGGAGAGAGATCCTAATGATGTATGACAAGACTTTCATTACAAAATAATTTCATTTGCTTCATGTGTGTTAAAGAACCTTATAACTGCTCTGGAAACTTGAAAATGGGTTTTAAGCAGGTTTTAAATTAAAACAGATGTGGGGGATGGGCTATTTCAAGTGTGGGGGTTCTTTATAGCCCTAGTCCCAAATGCCTTGAATTTTTCTGCAATTGATGGAATCACTTATGCCAGGAGAGGAGAAAACATTTGCATTAAATAGAAATTGTAGTTGTATTGCATGTAGTATACAGAAGGCAAGTTGAAGCAAGGATAGTTGGGAAAAATATCATACTTGGCTGTAGTATAAGTTTTTCAGCACCTTTCAAAATAGTTAATAAAGGAGGCAAGTGCAGGTGCTACACCTGCTTAACTGAAAGAAAAGGGGAGATGCAGGGATGTGCAAAGCTCATGCTGGAGATTAGCACCAGCATCAGGAACAGTACTTGGCTCTTAGTGCTGTGAAATGCCAGCTCCATTGCCTGTTGTGCATATTTTGTGACATTACTATATGCCAGAGAGGTGGTCGTAGGTGTTATCACACAGGATCTCGTACCTTGTCCAAAGAGCTAAGATCAGCTGTGTGAGCAATAAAGGACACTTTGACCTAGTTTTACTAAGAAATTTAAAAAAGCATTTTTAATCAAAGAAAAATGGCTACTTCAAGGGATGATGATGATGCCCTATACTGGGTAGGTTTTATAGGGAAGAGAAGCATTTGGAAAGAGGATATTGGTCCCAGAACAAGCAGATCTAAACTAACCATAATGAGAGATATTTTTCTTTTTCTAAACTTCAGACTAGGGCTGTTCAGGAGTCGACATCCCATAATGGTGGAAAACAGATCTTAATTTAAAGACGGAGTTGGTCTATAGATGTTATCTATCACTGCAGAACCTAGGCTAGGTGTGACACAAGGTGATCTTTTCTCTGAACTCTAGCTGAAAAATTGTAGCCAACATATATATGGTGCTGAAGAAGACATGTCCAGATCATCCATGAGGGTGACATGCAATTGGTTCAGCAATTCAAGACTGGGCTTTCCAAACACTTCAGAGGCAGGGCAATGATGAACAGGCAGTGGTATCATCTTGACTAAGGAATCTCACAGACAACTCCTAGCTAGCTTTCTATGACCGAGCTCTGTTTGCTGTAGATCAGCATAGCAGGAACAGGCAAGCCTCAAGCAGTCATTTTGAGGTACTCTCTTATCCCTTGCAAATTGTTACAAATACTACGGTGACAAACCAGAAAACTTCAGTCCTGTACATTTAGCTAATGGACCTGACTCTGCTACAACTTCTTGTCCAAGTTCTTCTATGGTTCCAGCCTGAATCTCAGACTCCTGGGAAATGAGGAAGAATGGTACAGTTACACAGGTGCTTGAAGAGCAATCCAGGACAGACCTAGGAATATGTTTTCAGTTATAATGACACTGGCAAGTTACTGCATCATCAGTCCCATGATTGCTGGAGTACTATCTTTGCTTAATTAAAAATAGCACTCAACAAGCAGTACTTATCTTCCAGTGGGCTCATACCAAGCTGCTCCAGCAACCCTGGAGGGGTTTGTTTAAAGGGCAGCTCTGATGGCATCGCTCCCTCTGATGGCTTTTTGGCAGCAGGAGCAGTCCTGCATTTCATGGTGAGGATAGCTCTCCTTCCGAGTTCCTTCTGCAAGAGTGGGGGAACAAATTTCTTCTGAGCCTGCAAGACACTCTTTGTATCCCCACCAGAGAGGCAGCAAAGGATGGTCAGTATGGGGAGGAAGAGAGGAGAGGGGTCTCACATGGAATTTGGTTTTGGTGCCTTATCAGGCCTGCATCCTCATTAGCATGAGGTGGAGCTGTTTAAAAGTATCAGCTTGGGATGATACGCTTTGGGAAAGAGAGGGATTTGCAATGTGCTGGGAACACGCAGAGAAGGGGGCTCACTGCAGCCCTTTGACTCTCTGAAATGGGTTGTTCTTTTTCTGCCCATAAACACATGTTGGTTTTTCTGAACAAGAACAAGAACTTTGGAGTTCCAAAGAACATTACTTAAATGCTCGATTTAATTCATCTAGTTTCTGCATCAGTCTGAAACCTTTATGCTTATGTGTGTTTCTGTATATTGCCGCTCTTTGATCTATTGTGTATTCATTTATGTTGCCATCTTTTCAACAATAACATAATTATGAAGGTTTTACTGTTGTTATAGTCAGGCTTTCCAGGTATCTTATCAAAATGCTCACTGCTCTAACAATCTGGGAATGAGTCTATTTACACAGCAGTCTGACATAAAATCACATCTTTATAATCCTATTCCCCAAATAGTGTCAGGTTATGCTCTATTTCTTAATTAACAAAAAACAACATTACACTGTATGAGTAAAACAAAACTGAAATCAACTTACCCATAAATCATTTATTTATGTTGCAGAGCTCTCTAGGAGGCCTAGCAAATGAAGGGGTTGTCTGTTACTCCTCTGTTAGCTTTACATGGTTTGGCTTAATTTAAAAATTCTCAAATGCTGCTTTGGTGATACATGTGCTTTCAAGATTTGTCATACTTGGAAAGCATATTCGGGGGTGAAAATGGCAACAACATTGGCTAGGCCTTGCCAGTAGGCTCAAGTGTGCTAAAAATTCACTTGAAAGCTGTTCAGACCTTCTCTGTGATAGATCAGAGGAGTTCTGGTCATCAGCAAAAAGTAAATGTTGTAGAAAGTTTTCTTATCTCAGGTGAAAAACTTAAAAAAAGTAGAATCCAGTATAACTCTGAATATATTGCTTGAAAATTGCAGATAACTTTTTACATTTTAAAAAAAAAGAAGAGATCAGGGTTAGCCCTGGTTTGCACAGGTAGTGTGTGTCAGAGCTGAGACCAGTTCAGAGCTCTAGAGAGAAAAGACATAAGAAACTGATGTTACAAGAAAATTACAAAATGGTACAGCTGGGTCTTGATTCGAGCCTAGGACAAACGTTCATAGATGAGCTGTAATTTAGCCTGATATCATTTCTTGAGTAGTGTGACTGGCAGGATGTCCTTCATTTCTCAGTAAAAGAAAATAATTTTCTTGTCAAACAGAGTACAGTTTGAATGATTTTTTTTTTTTTAAACCTGCTCTATTCTAAAAAATTTAATATAACATATTTGAAAGTTCAAAACCAAAGGAAATATTTCACTTGGGATAAAATTAAAAAACCCTACTTTTTAATTTTCTGATTTAAAAAAAAAAATTAATATTGTTCTAACATGAATACAGCTTTCTTGCTCAACTGAGTTATTGGACCAGTCACACCTGTTACTACACTGTTTATAATGTTGGAACAATCTTATTTTTAGATTTTCAGTTATTTTTCACCTTTTGTTTTTTTTATTTGCAGTGGAGTGTGTTTGCCAGTCATGACAGGAATTTATGGCATAATTTCATGAGCCTGAAACTAGTTTCCTCATTTAAAAGAATGAGAAAGAATTCAGCAAATGCACAATGAAAACTTCAGTTTCATGCAGCTGACCCACCTACAGCTGAAACGAGAAGAGTTTCTGCCAGACCTAGATGCAGAAGCTGAAGTATCCCAATGTCATTGAACTAAATCAAAGAAAGCCTTGAAAATCTGGCAGGGAAAGTTGGGCATCTTTTCAGGCCAAATAAACACCTGGCTCAAAAGGGACTCATGGAAATTAATAGTTCATATTCTGAAGGCAACATATATTTACAGAAAATGAAATCTTGGTTAAAAAACTTTTTGAATCATGTTGAAGTGTTCATTGTAAACTCAAAAGGTCTTTCTTGATTTACTTGGCTCAATTTCTGAACTTTTTTTCCTTCTGCTAATGGCAAGCCATCGATCATTGGAGCTGTAATCAGATTTTGCAGAAGGCCATGGGCATCATTTTCAATCATTTAAACTTTTCCAGCCTGCCTCTATTTCTTATGAATCATGGGGATTAATGCCAAAGGATTTTTCCCTTTTTAAAAAAATTAGCAAGTGTTGATTGCATCTTTCTTGTTACACCTGTCCCACTTATCACCAATTAACCATTTCACTGATCAACAGACAAATTGCTGTCTGTTGGTAAGTAAGAAACTTGCATCCAATTCTAGCCTTGTCTCCTACAAAAATATCTATGGGATCAGAATGCCAAAAATTATTTGGATGTCTAAGTTCCTTTGAAATTAATAGGAGATATTTGCCTAAACTATGAATGTGGTAGCAGGCTTTGGTGTGAGTGAACAATCTGAGTTCACACCCAGAGGCAGTGTGGTGTGCTGTATATAATCAAATCCCAACAATATTGTTAGCAGTAGTTGTAGCAGTGGTCATTTGTTATAGGCTAATGTAAACGTAATGTAAATGCTTTGCTCACGCCTTTGTGTCAGTATAAACATAGCCCTGGAAAATTAAAATCAGAGTCTTTGTTCACAGGTCAGTATAACTTCATGCTAGTATTTTTTGCTTTTGCAGTTGTTCTAGATTCTTTTTTGTAAAAGAACAGTTAAGCCATCGCTGGCTGTTTGCATGTGATGCTCACGTAAGGCTCATGACAGTGATGTCATCCCTCCTTAAAAATCAGAAACAGCATAGTTAGAGCCAGTCTCATCTGACTGTTATTTTATCTCTCAGGAGACTGATACAAGACTAGTCTGTACAGATGATTGAGCGGGGAGGAGTAACTTTTGAATGCGCTGTGTAATTTATTCAGGTAATAGTGATGTAGCAAACAGGGCCAAACCAGATGTATAAGGAAGTGCTTCCTGAGATAAAACGGTGGCTGACTGACTATTCTCTGAGCACCAGTATCTGAACATGGACACAACATTGCTAAGATTTGGTCAGTGGTCACTTCTAGCCAGTTTTAATGACTACGTTTTTTCCCAGTTTTCTCTCTGATTTGGGAGAGTGATGGTATGGAACCAAGTGAGTGACATTCTAGAGAAAAAACAAGATATCATACCTGTTCAGTGCATAGAGAATAGGAGGAAAAGGTGATATGCTGTGGTCTCTGTTGCCATTTTCATGTGTTTAAAGATCTCCTTCCTTTTCCAGCCATGGCTCAGGCCCTGGGTGAGTTATCTGTCGTTGCTCCCAGGTATCTATAAGCACAAGCTATTTCCAGTGGGATTTCTTCCATTCTGCAGAGGACACATCATTATGAAATAACTTTGTTGCCTCCTGCAGAATGGGAACTCACCAATGTTCTTCCTTTGTTGGGCCAGACGCAGGGCAGGAAACTCTACCTGTGCCATGAACCACTTCTGGGTCTTGTCCCTAGACACAGAAGTCACTGAAGGGCTGTTTCATTTACAAAAGTCACCTACAGAAGCAAGCCAGCAGAAGTAGGGAAAATACAAGGTTTATTTTCACTATATAACTTCCAAATAATTTCTATTCAGATCCTGAGATATGAATGTATTTAAGCAGTCTAAATGGATATGACTTTTTATATCAGGATTTAATTCCCTCAGTCCTACAAAGACAGTAAGTTTCTGCCCTGAAACATAAAATTTGATCTGTTTATATATGGTTACTCCAGAAAAGTTAGGGCTTTTTTTTAACTCAATTAACAAGAACATCCAAAAATCAATTACATAACCCCAGATGTTTTTACCAAGTTTTAACTTTCCAATAAGTGATTTCTGTAGTACAAAATTCACATGTGCTATCTTTTTAAACCACACTGCAAATACAATCTTAAAATGATTACTCAAAATGCTTCTTTTCAGCTGATGTATCTTTAAAGAATTTGAATCAGATGGCCTTTGCACTAGTGAAATGAGAAAGTAAGGCAGTCAGCTAAGATATGGCTCCTTTTTTTGCCTTTTGTCAGTACGTGTAGAATTATGGTTGCACAGGTAGAATATCAGCTGTATGTGTCAGGGTGATCTGTCACACAATCAAATGCAGGATCATTCTTTACCATAAATGCATTAAAAGAAAATCAGTCGCATAGATTTGGCTTTCAACAGGGCAGCAGGCTGAGTTCTATTCATAACAAATCAGCTCACGCTTTGGAGGAAACTACAAATCACTCCCACAGCATTATTCATTGGATTGTCCTTAGCATCCCACAAAGGAAGACCTAGTTTGAATATTTATGAATTTTCTCTGCTGTTAAACTAACAGCAGCAGGTGGGGGAGGCAGAAAGGAGAGGCAATCTCCTTGGAAGGACAGTTTGGTTTCTTCCTGGTGGGGATGGGTGGGTGGGTGTTTTTAGTAAGAAGGTTTTCATATTTGCTTTTCATGGCAGGCAAGCATTGTAACGGAATGCACGGTAGATTATCCAGGTTTAGGTTTATTGAATTTATTATAATTTAGCTGTAAATCTCTGCTTTCTAGTATGGTAAATCCATCATTAGTATTGCTAAGACATGTAGTAGTGGTGGTGCATAAACCTCCTCACTGAACTTACTGAACTTAGTGATACCAAGCACTAGAGAGCACTGTATATAGATTAATATTAAATATTCAGTAGGAAGTAGAAATGGTCAAGTCTCAGTCTATGCCTTAGGAGAGAGAATCAAAAGAGTTTCAAAATTCCCCCCGAAAGCCATGGTTGCTTAGGAACATTATATGCCTCCACCTGGAACATGGAAAAGGATTATATTAATTTACATCTTATAACAAAAGGGGATAAATTCCTTCTTTCCTCTGCATGCTCTGCAGCCTCAGCAGGGGAGTGTTGCCATGCCCAGGCCAGCTGCAGCCTCGCACAGCTTAGAGGAACTGAAGAGAAAGGTGAAGGTTGTGCTGGCTGGGCTCTGCTGGGCTCTTGTTGCTGCAGTTATCGCTCTTGTGGTATTTGATAGCCTTCTTGGGTGTAACATCCCTAAAAACACAGTATGCAGGACCAGGTGGTGGCACAGCATGTAAAGACCACTCAGGCATCAGGACCATGTTGAGCTGGTGGTGGCCCCATTGCTGCAGCACAGCTCCAGAAATCCCTGTTTACTGATGAGCAGGAATAGGCAATGCAGACCCATGGTTGTGCTTCCCATCTCATTCATCTCCTCTCTGGAAAGCTGCAAGATTGGACAACAGAGGTCTCAATGTCTCTAAATCCAGGCCTCCATCTCATACTTATTTCCTCCTTCCTCCTCTCTTTTTCCCAGGACAGGAGGGGGTTGGCATTAGTTTTAAGCCCAGAGGAGTAACACTCGCTTTTGCTATCACTGCTGAACAAACTTGAGCAAGCCCTGTGAACTCTGCACTGTCCTGGAGGTATGGATGTAACATCCACAGGTTTGGGTACCTCTCCAGGTGGATCCTGAAGTGAATACAGCATATTTTGAATTGCTCAGTGGTTCAGAGGTGGATACACCATTTGTTCTGCTGCCTCAGCTAAGAGGGTGAAGAGGTCTGGTAGAAAGGCAGAGTGGGCAGCAGTCAGCACTTCTCTCTCGCAGTGTATCAGTGCCAATTGCCAGACATTGCAAGTCTAAATTCAACTGTGCATCAGCTACTTTGCAAAAGACTTTGGGTAAAGTTATTGCATGGGATTTCTCTCACTGCTTCCTTAAACCATGCATCTAGCGTGCTCTCCAGGTCTTGACTTCAGGTTTATGAAGTAGTCCTTGGGAGGCAGCCTGACCACTCTTTTCATCAAATCTGCTGGCTGAGAAGCCTTTTCTCAGTCTACAATGTACAACATAGCTCTCAGACATCCAGCAACAAGGGTGTTTGAATTCATTGCTGTGCTGTCAAGTAACTGTGAAACGGAAGGTGGGAAATAAATAACTTCTTTGTTCAGCACCTTTACCATAAGACCATCCTTTTCCAAGCAGTTCAAATAACTCCCAACATGAATATCCTGCACTTTAGATTAATGACATGACGCAGACAGTAGATGAAATGAGTAAAGCAATAAGCACCTCATGCAAGAGGATCTGACCCATCAAATATGTGCCATCTGCACAGACGATGAAGCTTCAACTTTATTTTCTCATTAACTCCCTTTATGGCCACAATGAATATGAAGCTAGAGCAAAAAACATTGTTGGCTGACACAAGGAGGCTATGGATTCAGTTATTCAGAAATACCCCCTATGAACTTCTGGAACCTGAATTTGATGGAAAGTAACTGATAGATCTGGTAATGTTAACATAAATACGTGACATAAATCCATGCACAAGAAACTCTCTCCATCAAGCATCAAAACATGGATTTTCTTCCAGATGGCTCCTGACTCATGAGGAAAAATGGGAGCATCAGAAATCAGGCTACCATTCCAAGCTGATAAAGTTTTGCAAAAAAGGCAGACTGTTAAATGTCAAACTGCCTCAAAAGGTCAATTTGTTGGAACAGCAACTCTAAATTAAATGTCCAGGCTTGGAAATATCAGAATGGTGGGGGTTTTATGGTAAATCTATTTTATAATTTCCAAACGTATCATTTCTACATATGCACTTATGAGCTTTGAACAGCTACTTTAATTTTTATGCCCACATATATGTATACATACACACAAATAAGAAAAGACAGAACACTTTATTTCTGTTTCTTCCAAATATTAGATGAGATAAAGTGGTGATGGTTCAGAATGATGTTTCAGGGAACAAATTTCACTTTCTACTTTACCACAGCATTAGAGCAGCATGTGGCTTTCCACTATGAAGGCAGCTGATAATCTCCACCAGAAGATGACCTCATATGCCCTCCTGGCATTAAACCCAGAGATGTTAAATTCATTTTGCGGTGAGGTCTTTTCCCCACATATTTAGAACCAAAAAGCCAAATGGGGTATTCCAAACATTAATTTGCTACAGCCCTGTCTTTAAAGGCACAGACAGGTGAAACTTCTCTACTTCAGTCTATCAATATTTCCTACTGAACAAATAAGAAATGCCTCATGATACAAAAATGCCCAGATAGCAGTGTAATAGAAATACTTGCACAGATAATTTAGTTAGTGTCAAAATTGATTGCCTACTGTTCTAACAGAACTATTCTAACGTTGTGATTAGTTAAACATCTTTCAGATGAGAGAGATGAAATAGAAATAGATTGAAAGCATTCTGGCATCTATGGGAGTTAATACAAACTTGCTTCCTCTCTCTGTGATTCCTGATTGAATTCTGTATGAAGCAGGTTGTAACCTTTCTTCCAGCATCTGATGGAAATATATTGTATCATTGTCCTACCTTCAAGATCAAGACACCCACCTTCTGCTCCATGACTCAATAGTGAATAACAAGGCGAATGAGTTATGAAGCCGCAGGAGCTGTCTTAGCTAACAAATTCTGTTGTTGTCATCAAAGGGCTCCTTTGCATGTACAGTGGGGAGTGGGATAGGGATGTTAGGGGAAAGAGAGAGGAATTTAGGGGGAAGTGATGTTTTGGGTGATGAGGAATAAAAATTGTTTTATCATGTATATAATGGGCATGCTTAAGCTCTGTTGCATGGAGTAATATATTACTGCTCTGCAAATGAGTTAAGGGAAATCTTAAGAGGTCCTGAACAGTTTGGTGGATGGAAAAGGCAAAGAGATGATGATATTCATCTCTGATATTAATGAAAGGACAAAAAATATCTTCATAGGCAAAGAAACTCCAGCCACTTAATCTGTATAACTTAAAAGGCTACTAATAATTGTCAGTAGGACATCTTCTCTCCAGTTCATGAAGGTGTTATGAGTAGTGAAGGATCATTTTTGTAATGGTAAAAATGAAGAGCACAGTTGCTCATTCAGTCCACAACCCGCCATGACTCACGCATTTAAAGCCTATTTCGGTAGCATAAATTAGAGGAGGAGCTGAGGTCTTAGGACACTGTTTATAACAGGCTCAAATGCTTTTCAAAATGGTTTCAGCCGCTACAGGCCAATGCTTTATTAAAGCTACAGATAAGAATAAAGTGGACTTCCCTGAAGTGCTTTCCAGCTTTGCCAAGGTTAGAGGAACCCCACACAGATGGATCTGCAACTTCAGTTGCATTAATGCAGATAAACCAACCAATGCCAACCCCAAATGAGGAAGATGGGAGGCTCACAAAGCCTGCTACTGGTCTGTCCTGGCTGAGAGCCTATGGATTAATATGGGATTCCTGTGAAGTCTGACACAGTAGAAAGGCTGCCAGACCCAACATACAGGGTCCTGCACAGAATCCAGTTTTTTTTATCTTTAGTTATTGTAATGGATTTTTTGTTGGAGATTGATTATGTTTAGGGGACCCAATGTTCATTGCAATTCTTTATGGCTAGGTACTGGTGTGAATTTAAATGAAGGTGCTTCATTTTTGCTATCCCTTTTTGGTAAAATAATTTCAGAACCAATGAAGACAAAAAGGATTGTAAATTTAACGGCCCTGGACACTCATAGGATACATAGGCTTCTTTGGACTGCATGATAACACAAACTATCCCTGGAGACTTAAATCAACATGTAGGAGTTCCAAAATTAAATTGGATTTGCCTGTTGCCTTTCCTCTTTGTGCCCAGCAACTGAGAGGACAGAGCACTGGAGATGCATGCTCAGCTCTTTCCTATCCCGATTTCAGAATTTTATATGGGTAAGGCTGCTCAAATGTGGTTTTATTGTTAGGGAATAACCTTCTGAGTTTTACATGTGTGCTGCCCAAAGAGTAGAAGTTCTTTTTTTTGAGGAGGAGGGCCTAAAAGAGAACAGAACAATGGAAATCAAACCAATTCAGAGGGGATTTTTTCATCCACTTCACAGAAACGTGTCAGGCAGGTTTCTGATAGCAAAGTGTAACAGCAGGCTGACTTAAGACTTTCTCTTATGTCTCATACATGTATAAAATCAATCAAACAAAAAAAACCCCAAAACCCACCACCCTATGTCCTCCCCCCCCCTCCCCCCACCCCAAAAAGAAAGAAAGAAAAAAACCATGGATCCTGTCATTGAAGTTCATATCCTGCTAAGTGCACTTATTATCCTACAAAAATTGCTGAGAGCACCTATTTATGTGCTGAAATGAATAAACAATTTTTCGTCCAATACCCACATGAACTAACCAAAGGAAAAATCAGCTGATAACATTTAACTGGGGGGAGGGGAGTGTTATTACTCAAACAGAAAAGCATTTCTTCTGTATCATACAAAATGTTCTGTTCAATTTGAAAGATATATTTCTTATTCTGTGTTCGTAAAGTAAGCAAAGAAAATTATGGGGTAGATTAATAATCCATTAGAGTTCCCTGACCTAGCACACAGTGCCACATTGTAAACTCTATTCCTGGGTTTAATTCCCTCCCCAACCCCTTCTGGGAATACTATAGACAAAAGGCTATAAAATCTGGTAACTTTTTGTTTATGCTAGATAACCTACTTCTGAGTCCTATTTGAAAACCCATGGCCAGGCAAAGGCTTCTCCCAAAACAAAATTAGAAGAATTCATTATTAAGAGGACACTAATATGGGTGGATTGAAAACCTTATCTTTAAAGTGCTATGTCTTCTACATCTCTTGTGTCTTTGCAACTTTACATTTCAAATTCTTATTAATAATCATGTTCTCTATCTTGGCTATTGAGGGTTATACCTATGCTGTGTAAGACCTCTTGTGGGACCAGACAAGGTCCCAGACACCTTTTTTCCCAGCTAGGTATGCTGCACCTCTTTCTACAGACTCTGTGGCCACATGTGATATCGTGCTAAGCAATCCTCCGCCTCTTTGCAAGTGGAAGGTTTCCATTTTCAAAGCTATTCCCACTTTAAGAACAGAGTTTTTCCCAAGCTGAACCCATAGCCAGATACACAGTGTATTGTGACTAAGTGAGGATATTATCTGTTGTGTTTACTGATTGACAAAGGTACACCCAGAACTAATATTTTAATAGTGATTTGGAGAAGATAAAAAAAGATAATGTACATTGATCTTATGAAAAGGAATTAGGGCTTGTTGTTTCGTAATTTAAAAGATGGGTAGATGTGGCACTTAAGGACATGATTTAGCAGTGGACTTGGCAGTGTTATGTTTATTGTTGGACTTGATAATCCTAAGGGTCTTTTGCAACCTCAATGATTCTATGATTCTATTGTTTTATTCTCTTGTTGGTAAATCTTTTATTCAGTGTCAGATTCTTGTCTCTTCCACCCTGTTGAATCAGACCATCCATGCCTTCAAATTACTGACACAACTTGTCTCCAGTGCCTTTCCTGTTAAATCCACACTAGTCCTCAAAATACCTTGGGAGGTTTTCCTTTTCCCTGCTCTCTAAAAATGTACTGCTGAAGCCAGTAATTTGATAACTGACTATTTTCTTTCTCTTGGAGGAGGGTTTTGTTTTTTGCCATCATGACAAATGAACTTCTCTGATAAGTGCTGGAAACAAACTTCAGATAGATATTGGCCAGGAAACTCCTCCTAATGTGCTCCTGTGTAAGCTAGCTCTTTGGCTGGTAAAAATTGATATGCTTCCTGCAAAGCTTGCAGAGCTGTTAACAGCTTCACATCTGGAGCAGAGCTAGCTCCCACCCTTCTTAGTAAATGAAGAATTGTTCTCCACAGTGTGTTCTGCAATGCTTTAGCTGCAGCTATTCTTCAATGTCTGTTTTGTGCTAAGACTAGTTTTTTTTTTTTCCTCCAACCCTGCCATTGATCAGACAAAGCACTGCTTTTAATTAAGTTTTGTACCTGCTAGAGATATGTTGCAAGTATATCATTATTTGTTATTTTTCCTGATGAGGTGCAAATATCTGGGATTTGAACACGGTCATAAGGAAAGGACACTACAGAGATGTACGTGAATGCTGAAGGGGCAGAAAGAGAGAAGGTCAAGACAGAATTATTGTTTCAGAATTTATTGACAAAAAGAATTTCTTTTTGTGTTTGCCTTTTTCTCTAGTTGATGCTTACGTTTGTTCCATGTACCCCCATCTTCAGCTGTTTCTTAAGGCCCTAAGATTTTAGCAATAGAGTATTCCCCTTTGCTCTGTTTTTATGATGTTCTGGGTTTGTTTGATTTGTCTGGAGACTTTATTATTATTATTTTGACAAAACACTCAATTCACTGTAGTGTGTATTTGCCTGTGTGAAGGGCATGTGCTTCATTGCTGGATGCAAGTGGAGTGGTTGATTTTTGTAGGCTTATTTTAAATTATATCATTGCCTTGCATGGACTTCACACAAGTTTGATTTCCTCTGTGCTTGTGTTCTCATATAATTCTCACTATACACAGGAGTCAGCTATTATTGTTCTTTTTATACCTTATCCACAGCAGATAAGAGGTAAAGTTCCCTTGCTCTTTTGATCATGTATTACTTGCCCCCGCTAAACCTAGGAGACTCAAATGAAGAATTCTCCCTCCTCTTCCTTGACTGAGCTACAGCCCTAACACAGATACTCAACATGCAAGTGTCCTTTGTTGTCTCCTAGCTTCAACAACAGGCAAGGGATGATGACTTGTTATTACACACAGATTTCTGCAGGGTGGGAGGGCAGGATTTTTTTCTTTTTTACAACTCCTGAAGCCTTGGGGAGCCTTTATTCATCCCTGAAACACAGAAACTCTTCTGAACAGGAGGCAACTTTTCATATAATTTCCCCTATTATCAGTGAGTACACTAAAGATATTCTTGCTGGGACCATTTGTAAACATGAAGCATAATCATATATCAAAGAACACATAGTTTTGCAGCTCAAACCAGTTTCCTCAATGTTTTCAGAAGGATCCCAGAATTGCTTTGTTTTGTGTAACAACATTGGAATTCCTTTGTTCCCTGGCCACATTGATCTAGCAGGGGGTATGTGGAAGAGCCTCAGAAGTTTCTAATCTCAATTTGTATTTAGGGTCTTGAAATTCTTCTTCATTAAAAGCCGCATTGATCTTCTGGATGTAATTACATCTGTCTTCCTGTAATTATTAATTTCTTAATAGCTTTATGAAGGGCTCCTTATTCCATCTTAAGTGCCATTTGGATGCCCTTTTTCCTCTTACACAGATTGAATCAGTAGTAATAAAGCTTACGGAAGTTCAGCAAGTGCTCTACAGACATTGCATGTGGTGATCGTTTCACTCACCTGTGAAATGCAACCATCTCTGGAGTGGAAGGCACTGAATATTTCAACAGGATCTTGTGAGTACAACGTGACTTTATGAAAGAACAGAATTAAGAGGTGTAGATAAGCAACTCATATTTGTACAAAACTTCTGGGTCAAAAAAATTTTTTTTTTTAGATTTTTCTGTTCCAATTCTAGAAATATAAGTTGGAGACTCCTTTTCAGGAGAAGGGTTTGTCTCAGGATCTGATATCTCAGTGACCTGTCTTGTCTTGGACGTCCAAAACCTGAGACTTTCAGTAGTATTTGGGTCTTTCTAACTACCAAGTAAACATGTTGATTTTATGTAGCCATTAAAGATTGATTCTCTTCTGACAGGAAAGTCCACCAAATTGGACCACTTGGCAAATGAAAAGTGTCTGTTCTCTGAATGGGGAGTTTCTTGTGACCCAGTCAGAGAGAAATGGCCACTCTACCCTCTGCCTGTAATACATAAACGCTGTTTCTGTTGTCAAATTGCCTCTGTCAACACCCTGATGTAACTGGTGTTTGTTAACCCACAATTAATGGTCTATTGCCATGTCACATAAAAGGTCTTTAGGGCATGTGGAGGATTACTGTAGATGTTCAGCACCATCGTATTGAGAGGATCCCTTACTTTCTTTTTCTTTCCTTAAATTCTCTTCTCGTTTTTATCTTCTTATATTAATTCCTTCTGATTTTCACTTCTGCATGTTGCTGCCCAAGGGACAAAAACAACCAGAGAACCTGTGAAATTTCTTGCCCATACATGGGCACAATATGTCTCCAGTCACTGAGAAGGGGTGAAGTTTTCTCTTCTAAGGACTTCTCCCTTCCCTTGCTACCATCAGAAGGGTAATTTCAGTCACTGGCAGGCACAGACACAGCTGGCAAATACACTGTGCTATCCCCCTGCCCCAGCTCCTTCCCCCCCAAATCCTTACCTCAGGCAGCAATGAGGAGAGGACCTCACACCCTGCTGACGGCTGACTGCAGAAAGCACCCATGGGTAAATCAAAGTGACACCAATTCTCTGCCATGGCGCTCCCTCTGCAGAATGGTGTCCTTTGTAATCAGGTGGGCAGTTTGGATGGGCTGTCACAGACTTTGGGGAAGAAAGTAAAGTCTGAAACAGAAGACAGTAATCAGCTCTGGGTTAAGCTGCATAGATGTGGTTTGAGGGAGACCATTAATGTTAGGTTTTAGATAGCGGGGGATGCTCCATCTGGCTATCGATGTACTCACCTTCCTGCTGAGAGCATATGTTTGCAGTCAGTGAGGTTTTAACAGATATTTCAGCCCTTGGTCTCACTGTTAAATCTTCATTTGTGATGACACTTCCCAAGATATGGACTTCTCTCAACTCTTGTGCTAAGAACCTTAGTCCTCCTTTTTTTCCATGAAGGGTATGGAGGGCAAGAAGATGATGATAAACACCCATCACACCTTCATAATTCATTAGAGCCAACACCAGGTTTAGTGCCAGCAGTATAGACATATAACATCAGTATTGACACATGTATTTGAAATTTAGGTCACAAAACACTAACAAAATACGTCTAGTTGCCTGTGTCCCAGAAACATGCCCGAGAAGCTGGACCTCCTGCCTCACCCTGAGATCCACAGTGTGACAGCAGTGTTGCTGTGTTGTTGCACATGGAGCTTGTAGCCACAGCATGAGGCTGGATAGCTCTGCCCTACAAAGCCATCTCTACTGTCCAAGCTAGACATAGAAATGGAAAACAAATGTCTCTGCTTCCCAGCCCAGTAAGCTTTGTGAAAAGTAGCTAATGTGTATCTGTATCATAAATACCAGCTTTAGTGGCTTGAACTAGTTCGAAAATGTTGGTGACAAAGAGTTCTTTGGAAGTTTCTTTCTTCTACATGCTGCAGTGATTACATGAAGTCATGCCAAAACCTACACACAGAGGAAGAGTGCTAATATTCTTTGAAAGTTCTTGACCTGCCTTGGGACAAACTGATTTCCTTTTGCATCCCTACAGCCTTTAAATAAACAGAACAGTTGCCTTGCCGCAGTTTAGCTTCCTTTCTAATATCAGTTAGGTTTTAGTCTGTCTCTGATTTAATTTCCAGTGAGATTCTTTCTCTTTGTTTAAACTGTAGTGAATGTCAAGCCCTGGTCATTTATTGATCCACAGAACAGCAGGACAGGTTTCTTTTGCCACTCCAGTGCCACTCAAGCGACTGAGGTTACAATTGCTTCGTAGGACCCTCTACATGTTTTTTTCCAGACTGATGCCAAGTTCTTTGTCTATGCTCTAAATACCTGAAAAAGCAGTGCAAGTCAGCTCTAGGAACATGGTACAAAGGTGAGCCTGATGAAAGACACCGTGCCTTTCAGGAAGGCTTATTAGCTTGAGCCTGCAGCAATTATTTAGCATCCAAGTTCAGAGTGCATGGAGGGAGAGCTTATGTATGCCTGCAAAGAGCCTTTTACTCTATTACCTATTCCCAGCTGCAATCTGTCTTACTGAAGCTGATGGTCATTTTGGCATGGATTCAGATATGAGTGTAATCATACCGGTGTTTCTTGGTGCTAAGGTGTCCAGGAAAACTGGTAGTAATTTGATATGCTAAGGAACAGATTAAAAGCTTGTCCTTGAAATGATGTTCTGTTCCACCCCTCTGACCATCTCTTAATTGACAGGAATTTATTCTTTTTGAGCTATTCAAATAAATTTGGGTTTATTTTTAGTTTGAAGGGGTATTTGTTGTCGTTGGTTTGGGTTTGTGTTTTTTTTTTCTTTTTAGTGGAAGACCATTAAGCAACTGCAGTAAATAATGTGAGCCTGTTTTGAATACTGAATTTTTAGGTGTTGTTTTTATTTTTTAAAACTGGGAATGCACATAATATTTTTTTATGGAGGCTTAGGTGCTTTAAACAGCCAAGGCTGACACTTGGGTTGACATTAAAAAATAGGTAGTGCTCCACTTGGTGTCATGCATATCAGTATATTTCCATAAAAGATAGATGCTTTATTTTGTTTAGATGCAGTGTAAGGCATTGTTTTCACCATGTGTTTAAATTAAGAGTGTGTCCCTATATGTTTGAAAACAAAATGAGTCTGGACTCAATACAAGTAACTTGCTTGGAAGCATTTCATGGATATCAGTGTGAGAACTGCTCCAAGAGAACTTTTGAAAGAGGGGTGTCCCTTTTCTAAACAGGTTACAGCTGAAGTACAGGAGAGGCACTAGGAGAAAGATATGTACCTTAGGCACTAAGTATCACAGCAGCACTCTTCTCAAATATGACAGGCATTTTAAATCTTTCAGCTATCCCCTGATCAGAGTAAGTTATTTCCATGTTCACGTCAGGTCTGGCGCAATACTGTAACACTGGACCTGGATTCAGGTTTTTGAGTTCTGGTCCTGTTTCTTCCATTGACCCATGGTTCATACGTGTAACCTGGCCTCGCCTACATCCCTCTTCTGTCTAGTTTTCCTAACCTTCCAAAGAGAAGGACTGAGCAGCACCATTACAGATGTGTCAGGAGGAAGGGTTTTGAGGTAATGACATTTACTTTTGTTCTGATCAAGACTAAAACCACAGTACCTTGGGGAGAAGTGGTGTGTGTGTGTGCATACAAGGGGGGATTATGTTATGCTTGGACAGATTTAAAAATGCAAAGAAAAAACACAAGCTGTTTTAGCATTCAATGTTACATTTTAAATCTGCAGAATATATGCCTAGAATTCAGTTTGAAATGAAAAATTCAAGAAGCTTTATTACACATTTTCATTACATATTACCAAAACTGCCTCAGACCCCCTTTCACTATGAAATCTCAGCTGAAGAGGGCATGGGTTATTTCTGTGTGGATAGAAATTCCATTCCCACAAAACCACATTTTGTAATTACTACTTTATTTCATCTATGTTTTTCTTGAGCAGAACTAATCTAATCAGAGCACTTTGATTGACAGGATCTATAAGTATTGCCATAATAATAATAGTAACTAAAAGGACTGCATCAAGTATCTGCTCGTTTAGCCAAACCATTCTTGTAATGTGTTTTAATTCTTTTGCTGCTGTCTCAGTTCTTAACAGTGCTAGAAGGCAACATCTGCAACTAAATATTTCCTAGCCCTAAAATAAACTTCATGGAATGAAACAGTAACCCTTGAGATAGTAATTCAGGTCATTCTTCAGGGATCTATAGTCAGTGTTTCATCACAGAGCTTTTTGTATTTACTCCCAATATTATTTTGCTTTATTGTGTTCTTGTCATCACAGTTCTTATTCCAACATGCTTCACATATTTTCCTTGGAATATAATCCTCTTTTATGTGGATTTGTGCAAGCAGGCTTTTGCAAATGTAATTTACTTTTCAATTGGTTTATCAAAGAGCACAGTGATCTACCTGGGTTAAATGAGCTCATTAGGAAATTAAAAATTTTATCTACTTTTAGAACACAGCTTATGTTATTTTTAGTCAAGTCTTTTTTTTCTTTCTTTTCCATGCCAAACTCATCGGTCTGTAATATAATAAATTATGCACACAGACAAATGAACTGGAACAACATTACGTTTCTTCTGTGTAACAGATTAGTTTTACTTTGTACATACTGTGGTCTGTCTTCCTGTTGAATTATTGAGAGGATCGGGAAAAAATTTATGACAGTCCTACTGAAAAGGCTAATGGAAGTCAGGTGCATTTTCCTGCCCTCTGGCAGGTTTCTCAGAACTAAGAACAAAATTGGAAAGTGCACTGTGTTGTGATGATGAACATTTAAAGTAAATCCCTAAGAATTTTCAACCAAAGGATTGTACTGTCACCTTTGAAATTCTGATTGATTTCAACTACTGTGGAAGTATTCATATAAGGGTTTTTTACCAAGACTTAGGAAAGTGGAATTTTAAAATTAATTAATTAATTAACAGAACTGATCTAATTTAGGAGTTCATCATATTAATCCACTCATTTTTCCCTCCATTTTTTTTCCTATCCATTTCCACTGTGGTATTAGAGTACTTCTGAAACTCTTCCAGACTTATTTTTATCTTGTTAAATTTCTTCACATCTAGAGAAAAAAATGTTGGATCATCAGTTGTAATACTACATTTTTAAACAAATTACACACATTTTTCTCCCCAAAGCTTTTAGATTTTTGTAAGCTATTTTTCTTTTTATAAAACAAGTCAATTTATCTTATGAAACCAGTTTAAGTGGACTTTGAAATTCTTTGGCAATGCGATGACTTAATCAGTGTATAATTTTACCTGGTATATTTTTGTGTACCAAGCTCAGACTGACATCAAAGCATCTGACAGACTGTGAAGGACACCTTGGTGATCATCAAAACTGAAAGCTCAGATATTAAGGGTGTTTTGTTTACCATAGCCTTGGCAAACATGGATACGTTATATGAGTGGTTAAGGTGTCCTGCTCTGCATCAGGAAATGTGAACTTAATTTTCAGTTAAGGTTTGAAGAGGAAAGCTTAGCTGCTTTGACGTGCGTCTACTATTGGGATCATTGAGATCCCAATACATCACAAAGCGCATTTCAGGATTAGGACTTTTGGTCCATATTTTCTAAAATAATTTTGTGCACTTTGCTCCTAATGACACTCATAAAATTGTCTCAGCATATTAGGTGCCTTCACGCTATCAGAATCGGTTGAGTACTGAAGGGCTAAATAATTTCATGATCTTAGTTCTTTTTCTCCTGTTCTTCAACTCCCGGTTTGGATTTAAAAAAAATAAGTTAATAACAGGTTACTCTGTCACAGAAAGATTGTTAAGTTAGATACATTAAAGACTGAGATGGTCTCAGTGAAGTGGGCCCTGCAAGTTTCTTGTCTGAATATAATTAACATATTCTGCAAGGCAAGTATGCATACGCTCACTTTAACATGTTTTGCAGTAGGAGGAAGAATTAAATGCGTGCTTAATCTGAAGCTCATGCTCAAGTGCTTTGTTGAATCAGGCCCTGTAATAACAATCCAGCCTCTTCTAAATAGTGTTTCTCTATTCCTATGTTCCTGACTAGATTAAGCAATGTACTGTTTAATTACATCAGAGCCACTGAATATTGGCATTCGGCTCACTTAAGGTAATGCTTCAGATTGCACTGTCTCCTTATCTAACAGATGTGACATCTTATCCCCTAAATAACAAGCCTCCCTTATAATTAATTATATATGAAAAAGCAAGAAGATGCAGCTCAGAAAGGTATTTTGCCAATAAAGCTGCAGAAAGAGCAGAACTGTATTTTTAAATCAGTCTGAAATTAGGCTCAGAATTAAGCAACTTCTCACTTTCGGAGACACTTCATGGAAAGTGGACTGAAATTCATAAAAGCATAGGTAGTCTGAAATTTCATTAAAATCAGTGGAAAACACAGGGGTGGAAGTTTCTCTGACCTGGGGACTTGCCTTTGAATTTGGACATCTTATTTTTCAGGGGCACAAGTCAGATGACTGCTGACCTCTCTCTGTGTGGTGAGTGGAAGCCTGATCACAGAATAAGCCTCATGAGCTGCATAAGGCTTTCATTTGAGAGAAGTCTGTAGAAATATCACCCATATCTGGTAGTCAGGGAGATGAGTAAGGGCTGGGTCCCTTCCCCTAGTAAGGATTTCCTGAATTGATCCTGAGCTGACAAAGGCTTAGGCGCAATTCAGGGGAGTAGGGGCAGAATTAGGACGGATTTCATTGCTGCTGGTAGAAAGTTACTGCCCTAAAGAACACAGGTATTTGGAGATCAAATAAAGGAGAGAAATATCAGCCAAAAGAAGGGACAGGAATAAAAATGACTTGAACTTTTAAAGCTTACTATGGAATTTAAATGCACAAATCCTATCTGTGTTGTAGGATATATATCTGAGGCTATATTCATGACTGGGAGATGCCTTACATATTAGATCTCACATCTGCTGTAAAAATCCTCAAATCGCACCTTGATCTGGCATGCAGAGAGGTTAGGCAGACTTCTCCAGGACTGTGAAAAGATCACTGCTATAGTAGTGAGATCTAAAACCTGACCAACCTCCAACTTCACTGATTGTGCAAGTCCTGCCCAGTCACAAAATAGCATTACTGTCTTGTTCAACTAAACATTTCAGAAAATGTTTTAAAAGGAAGAGTCAAACACCTGTGCCTTTGGCCAAAGAGAATAGAAAGTACAATAAAGGCAATATGAAAACAGGGTTTGAGCCAGCAGCTCAACTCTAACCTAACTATATCTGTTGATGAATGCAAATTGGTATTCTCCCCTTGATAAATTAAATCAAGCTTTGATGCAATATACGAATCAATCAATTTGTGTATTTAAGGTTTCTTGTATAAGCAATGTCAAACAAGACAATGTATCCAGGCCTATCTGTGCTCTTTATAAATCCTTAACATGTTCCTACTTGGAGGTATACATTATATGGAAATTGATGATTTGGAATAGGCTCATCATTCATTTCACTACAAAAAAGAGCAGGGGGGTAGATGTGATAAATTGGTAACTACAGGCATCAACATATTTTTAATGCTCTTGATCAATTGCTTCCCTCAGACTTTGTCTGCAGTGCAGGGTGGTTATGGTAGTTCACAGGTTTAATAATAGAAAAGTGTTTAAAGAAACAATTGTGGTTTTTTCCATGCATTTCACTGGGTAGATACAGTACATTTTAAAATGCTACGGTATTCTTATAAAGCCTATAAAGACTGCATTTAAGATGAGACAAGACTGCACTGTCATACCTGCAAAACAATAAGTATCTTTCACACTGCTCAATCTTGCTGCTCCAAATCATGTAGTAGTAATTCCTACTTTGAAAAATCTCTTCTGTGGATTAAGATGCTCCGTGCCCAGTTTATGGCCAAGTGGCAAGATGTTATAGGTACGCTGCCAGACTTGCTATTGAACTGTTTTCAGGTTTTTCATTATTTTCCTGCAATGAAATCTCATCTGATGAATCCCCTCCCCTGCCAATCTCCTGGAGATGTTCTCAGAGATATTCTGCTTTCACATACATTTCACAAATTTTCTCCTAAAGGCTTAGAGTAATATTCACATATATATTCCAAATGACTCTCATAAAAAGTGCACCTTTTTGTGTTTGAATCACTCCATTTCTTTTTCAGATCTTCCCTCAGCTGGATTTCTTTTGCTGTTATTAGGACAGAAGGTTCATTGGAGTGAACAGACATTAAAAGGATATGCATTAGCCCTTTCTCCTTTGAGATAACATTATCTTACCTGAATTAGTCCATGTATGCTCCAGGCAATGAGAGATGATCTAGTGGTAACAGTGGCACAGGCGATCATACAGTCAGGTTAGGAAAGTGGGACTAATTAGCTTTCTGCAGAAACAGAATGGAGTATTTCAGAGTCAGCATCATACAAGTGCCCCTGTACTACGCTGGGGACAAAGTCTGAGCAATGCATCTCTGAGCAATGTTAGGCAGTTGTACAGTGTGGGTAATTTCTAGCTGTAGCATCTGCATATCACATACTGTTGTGTATGTCCATGAGGTCTTCAGAGGCCCCTGCTACCATAATGATTTGTTTAACTCTCTCGAGTCATGTTGTGATTGAGGCCCAGTCGAAAATTCAGCACCACGGAGCTGCTTGCTCACTCCTCCCTTGGTGGGATGAGGAGGAGAAAATATATGGAAAAGCTTCTGGGTAAAGGCAAGTAGAGAGAGGGATAACTCACCAATAATAGTCACAGGCAAAACAGACTCCACCTGTGGAAGAACTTATTTTATTACCAATCAAATCAGAGTTGGATAATGAGAGACAGAACACAGATCTTAAATTTTCCCTCTACCCTTCCTTCCTTCACAAGCTCAGCTTTGCTCCCCACTTCCCCACCTCCTCCCCTCCAGCGACACAGGCAGAGGGGGAGTAGGCATTGTGGTCAGTCCATCACACATTGTCTCTGCTGCCCTTCCTCCTCAGGGGTGGAAGTGTGGGGTCCTTCCTATGAGAGATAGTCCTCCACAAACTTCTCCAATGTCAGTCCTTCCCACAGACTACAGTTTTCTTCACGAACTGCTCCAGCTTGAGTCCCTTCTGTGGGGTGCAGTCCTTCAGGAGCAGTCTGCTCCAGCACTGGTGGTCCATAGGGTTACAGCCTCCTCCAGGCATCCAGCTCCTCTGGTGTGGTGTCCTCCCTGAGCTGCAGGTGGGTCTCCTCTCCCCCTGTGACCCTCCATGGCTGCAGGGCACAGCCTGCCCTGGATTGTGGGGGAACCTCTGCTACAGCCCATCTCCTCCCCACCTTCTGCACCAATCTCAGTGTCTGCCTGGTTGTGTCTGTCACATCCCACTCCTCTCCACTGCTAGTTCTTTTTTTTGGGGGGGTTTTTTCCTCTCTTAAATATCATAGAATCATAGAA
>NW_010242951.1:0-20204 GCF_000690775.1 Eurypyga helias | reverse complement strand
AAACATCAAGGTGAACTGTAGTGCTGTGCATCTGTTCCTCTGCCACAGGGGAAAGAAAGTGTAGTAGGAGAAGCAGAGTCAAACAGCAGCATCCGTCTCTTAGGGCTGAAAGAGCTCTGTTCAGTATCCTACCTTGAATCTTGCTTGTGAGATGTCCTGGATGCTAGCTGTAGTCAGTTGGTCTGGGTCACTTTTACTCCTGTAGTTGTTCTACAAAAGCGTTTGGAGTGACAGAAGAACAGTGTAGAAGCATAAAGAACCGCTTCTCAAAGATGCCTGCAAGAGGTTTTTGTTAATTAATGCATCCTCAAGAATATTGATTTGAATGCTTATGGCAATGCCTTTGTCAGTGAATCTGTTGCTCACGTACCCTTTCCTATGAAAAACTGTCAGAAACTTTAGGCATAGTTTTATATACAAACCAAAAAAGTTGCTATAAAATAAATGAGACAAATTGACATGAGATTTGGGTGAGTATGGAGAACAGCGTCTACCTGAAATTACTTTTAATTCACTATTGGAAATAAATTTCATAGGAAGGTAAGACTGAAAGGAAAACATTAGATTATGAAATCAAATCTGTTGCAGATAAATTTTGAAGGGAAATTATATTAAAAACTCACTGGCTCCATATAGAGTTAGATTAGGTGATTTTCTCTGAAACAGTTTTCCAATAAGCTGTTATACCTTCTCTTCTGAGAAATAGAAGCCTTATTCTAGCTTCCATACCAAACAATCATTTGTTTCAGGTCAAGAATTTTTATTTATGGGAAAAAGTAGCTTTAGAAATATTTTTGTACACTTGGTTAATATTCTTACATATGCTACTTCTTAGTGACATACAGCACTTAAAAAAACCAACAAACTGCACCTTCCTAAAGCAAAGTTTTTAGTTAAGCAAGCAATTTACACTTGCGTATTTACTTCAGTGTAAGTATATACTTCCCATTTTACTGATCCGTGATTAAGCATGGACTAATAACAAAATGCTATCCAGCCCATCAGAACAAATTATTATTTTTTCTGTGCTTTTCATTCCATTACACATTCCATTATTTTATTATGAGGCAAAAGACAGTAGAGCTCTTGCTGTTTTTCTGAAAGCTAGTTGTGAGAAGAGCAAAATATTTTCCATTTGACCAAGAAAGGTGTTTTCACTGATTGTGTAAGAACACCAGTGTATTAAATACAAATCCTTTGCCAACAGGTATGTTTTAATATTCATAAAGGTGGTTCTTGTAGCCTATGGTCAGATGTAATAGTGTTCCACTGAAATTTTAAACTTACGCACTTGAAATTCATTTTGCATTTGACATTTTTATATTTATGTTAAACCTTTTTCTGCTTTGTATAAGCTGCAAAGCTAGGAATTACAGAAGTCTTTTTTTTTTTTTTTTGTTTAGTATGGCTAAGTTTGCAGAGACTGGGGATTAGAAATTTGCAGAAAGAATACCTCATTATTCCCTATTTCTTCTGCTAAAAAATTAAGGCTGCTGGAAAATTCAAGGAGTGGGTCACAGATCTCTGTATGCTAACAGCATCTGATGCCTGCCTCTAAACATACTCTGTGTTAATGAATGTGCTTTATTCTCTTTTGTTTGCCAAACACTTAGGCAACTGCAAGACCTGACTTACCATTCCAATGTCTGAGTTTTCTTATACATGTTTCTGAAAAGAATTTTTTAAAGTCAGGATTTAATGATTTGGCAAAACATTGTTTAATTGTTTTCTGCATCTAAGAGGATTTCTTACTGAGAAATGAACTACATAGTAAAATTAAAATACTGGTATCAGCAGGGTAGCATAGGGTTGATGACTAACCTTTGGGAGCTGATTCATTGAATAAAGAAAGGGACAGATGTCACTTTTTAATCTTTTAGTTCTTTATTTTTCCCTCTTGCATATTAACAGAATGCTTTCATTTAAAACCTATATCTTAGAAATTTCTTAACAGCATTTTTTGAGAGAGGGGAAGGTCAATTCTGTCATAATGGAAAGTAAGTATTTATTTATGTATTTATCTATTTATTAGCCTTTCTATGTCTGAAATAAAATGCATTTTCGAGCAATGGGAAGCAAAAATGGTTGTAATGGTAGTTGTATTAGCATGTCATAGATTAACTGATCCACAATGATAGAGAGTTGCTTGCATTTAATTTTGACGTGAAAGGAATGCACTTATTTAAAGCTTTGCACTTTATACTCTACGTTTTAAAGCATGAGACAAACCTTGGCTTACTCTTCTAAGTAATCGACTGCGTTAAGTGAGCGTGGAAAAGGAAATGTAGTCAAGCTGGACTTAAGACTTATTGGTTAGTACTTGAAATTGCTGCTAATTTTATGAGGGAGGTTGTGTCAGTAAAAGACAAACTGTGCAATCTGTTTATATTGGTTCAAATTCAGTTTTTATTGCATGTGTATAATTAGGATATATTCACAACGTAACAGACGCTTCAGGTGCTGTGGTATGAAAAGTTATCACTTCTAGGCTCAGGGAAGACCTTATGGCTCCCTACAACTACCTGGAAGGAGGTTGTAGTGAGGTGGGTGTTGGGCTCTTCTCCCAAGTAACAAGTAATAGGAAGAGAGTAAGTGACCTCAAGTTGCTCCAAGGGAGGTTTAGATTGGATATGAGGAAAAATTTCTTCACCGAGAGGGCTGTCAGGCACTGGAACAGGCTGCCCAGGGCAGTGGTTGAGTCACCATCTAGGAGACCTGTGGATATGGTGCTCAGGGACATGGTTTAGTGGTGGACTTGGCAGTGCTGGGTTAATTGTTGGACCTGATGATCTTAAAGATCTTCCCCAACCTTAATGATTCTATGATTCTACTATGTGGGGTCTCTTCTCTAATCTTTGCATAATGCAAATAAGATGAGTTACCTTAAACCAATAATTCTCAGCTTTTCTGGTGGTTGTACATCACTTCAAAAAATGGGCAATCTTTCATGCCTCTGGCTTGAGCTTTCCATCACTCTTACTTAGTTTTTTGGCTTATCTTCATATTCCTGTTGATCCTGTGTACTGCTTTTATTCCAGAGCTGCTGCCATGCTTCTTGTTTACCTGCTGTTTTCTAGGCAGCACTAGCTTTCCACTAACTGCTAGTGCTTTCCACTGAGATTGAAATAATGCATCCCAGTGGACATGGCTGAATCTATCAAAGGCCCTCAGGGCTCTTTACATTCTGTTCCCAGACTGCTGTGCTAAAACACTTAAGCTATTTCTGCCCTGAATTGACAAGAGTCCAGGTATTATTTATTAGCCTGGTCTCTCTGCTTGGCCTTACCTGTCATGAGTTGTCTGCTGCTAATGCCTTGTTGCAACCTCCATACCTTGTTGTAAACTGCTGACTTAAAACACCTTTTTGGTGGCAAAGCTAGTACTTAATTTGAACAAGCACACACTAATAAATATTTTTTTTTTTGCCAGTATGATCTATTTCACACATTGTTGAGCTCTTAATTCTTAATTGACTGTAACCTCTTAGTAAAAGATTCTCGCTGTCATTCTGAACAAGTCCAGGAAAGTCTTTTGAGTATAAATCCATGGTCACAAACCACAGAAAAGAATAATACAGGATTTCTGTAGGGTTATGATATCTTCAGAAATGTTGTAGCTGTTTCTGGTTAGTGTCTAAACAGAGGAATTAGAGTAATTTTTTAGAAGGTTTGAATATTGAGAGTCTGGGGAAATGGATTTGTGAGAAGAAATGAAGACAGTTTTAGTTTAGTGAGGAGAACAACTGTATGCTTCGCTATTTTATATCTTTTCCCATTTAAGGTAACATACTTATTTTTTCATGGTCTGAAGATGAGGGGAAATTCTGTGGAACTGAAAGGAACAACAGACATAAAACTACTACATTATTTTCACATTCAGAAATGAATGCTAATATTGAGACCGAAGACTACACTGAAATGGAAGAGTTGGGTTACTAAAATGGGTTAGACAACCAGATTTTTAAGGCCAAAACTCCAGTTTTAACTTTGGAGCTTTATTTTCAGTATGTTTAGTGAGCGTCTCTTTTTTTTTTTTTTTTTCCCTTTTTTTATTTTTTTCCTGCTAGAAGCCTCTAGGCAGTTGCAGTATTCTGCTGTACAGATAGCTAGAATAGCCCCATCCAGGTAGGAGGGGGAGGTAGGTACTTAGTTAAAATGCAGAGGATCCACAAGCTAGATACAGAGGAATACAGCTTCTTGTAGACGAGCTTGGAGCAGGCTATCGCTTTGTCTGTACTAAGCTCAGTACTGCAGGTAGCAGTCATGGCCACTTTCCCTCAGAGCCAAAGACAGGAGCTGCTGGGCATAATGGCAGTGCCTACATCTTGTACAGATGCCCATTTGCTGGGAAAGTTGTCTACCTGTCTTCTAGCCATTACTTAGATAGCTCTAGAAGTCTTTAAAACTGGTATTTCCCAACTCTTCCCCTACTCCCTCTCTGTCTGGAAGTGAGATTGGGTACAATTAGAGATGAAGAATTTTAGTACCAAAGGCAACTTGGCTCCAAATCCAGTTCTTAGGGCACTAACATTGAAATTTGAGCTTTAAGTCCTGCTGTCAGGCTGGTTGGTAGAAAATGTGTAAATAAGTTATTGGATAAATGTACAATTAAGTCTTAGGCTGTGCAGGGAAGAATTTAAAAGGTCCAAAATCCAACTAGAACTTAATCTGGCTACTGCCACGAAAGACAATAAAAACCGTTTCTATAAATACATTAGCAGCACAAGGGGGGCTAAGGAGAATCTCCTTCCTTGGTCAGATTTGGGGGCAACCTGGTGACAACGGATGAGGAAAAGGCTGAGGCGCTTAATGCCTTCACTGCCTCAGTCTTTAATAGTAAGACCAGTTGTTCCCCAGGTATGCAGCCCCCTGAGGTGCAGGACAGGGAGCAGAATGAATCCCCCCCACATTCCAAGGGGAAATGGTTAGTGACCTGCTACACCACTTAGATACACAAGTCTGTGAGGCAGGATGGGATCCACCCAAGGGACTGAGGGAGCTGGCAGAAGAGCTCACCCAGCCGCTGCTTGCCAGGCAGAAAAGGACCAGGGGCTGTTGGTCAAGAGCCAGCAGTGTGCCAGGAAGGCCAACGACATCCTGGCCTCCATCAGGAACAGTGTGGTCAGCAGGACTAGGGCAGTGATCGTCCCCCTGTATTCAGCACTGGTGAGGCCACACCTCGAATCCTGCGTTCAGTTTTGGGTCCCCCACTAGAAGACAGACACTGAGGTGCTGGAGCATGCCCAGAGGATGGCAGCAGAGCTGGGGAAGGGTCTGGAATGCAAGTCCTGTGAGGAGCAGCTGAGGGAACTGGGCCTGTTTAGCCTGGAGAAAAAGATGCTGAGGAGAGACCTTGTTGCTCTACAGCTGCATGAAGGGAGTTTGCAGAGAGGTGGGTGTTGGTCTCTTCTCTCAAGTAAAAAGCAATAGGATGAGAGGAAACGGCCTCAAGTTGTGCCAGGGGAGGGGCAGGATATTAGGAAATACCCTTTCACTGATATTTCTTTGCTGAAAGGCTTTTCAGGCATTGGAAAGGGCTGCCCAGGGAGTGGTTGAGTCACCATCCCTGGAGGTATTTAAAAGACCTTTAGATGTAGTGCTTAGGAGATACTTACTATTGTCCTTCCTGAGATGCCTGACTTTCTTCAAGCACTGTGTAGGAAAACATGTATACCTAATCTGGGGGTTTTGAGTCAGTAAAAGGTAAGAGTTACTGTTGTCTAAATCAGATGGTCAAGTCTTTTTTTGTGGGTTTGGTTCCAAGAGCTGAGTTAGGCTTAAAACGAACTTTAGCTGATAATGAACACTGTCTGCATTCTGTCCAAAACCTCCCTATTTACAAATATTTGTACTACAAGAGTCCAGCCAGCAGCTGAGGGTGAGTAATGAAAAGAAGTTACTGGGCTTCACGTCTCTACTGGGGCTTCCATGAGTCAAAGTGTGAAAGATGGAAGACACGTACATTTGTGGCTGTAGCATTTATGTTAATATTCAATACCATTTTCAGTCAATGTCCCGATGAGATTCCCACTTCCAAGACTTTGCAAAACAGTAATTTTTTATCTCTTCATGTTTTTGTAATATACTGATACTTACCGTTGTGTGCTGTGTTGAACTAGTCTGCACAAACAATTTCAAGTAATCCTGAATAGTTGTCTGCCTTGTGTTTTTATCGTTACATACTACGACCTGCTTTGTCAGTGTTTGTTCACTCATTTCCTAATGGGTAGTTCCAAGTTAAACCTGATGCATTGGTTAATGGTCCTGAACTATAAAACCTAATGTAGTCTGTGGAATACAGAACTTTGGTTTTTCTTGTAAATTTTATATCAAATGTCCACGTCAGACTTGAGTAGTTGGTGCATATATTTCAAATTAGAATTTGCATGTTATTCTGATACCTGTTTTTCTGCTTTAGGCCAGAACTATGATAGCAGTTGGACTTGGTGTTGCAACTGTTGCATTTGCAGGTAAGCTGAACTACCAGCTGAGTGGGGAACTGTCGCTTGTGAGCTGAGATTCCCTGGAGGGTTAATGAGTTTTTTATGAATATAAATATGAATATAAATAGTGGAAAGGTAACTTCAGACTACTATGGAGAATTGTGTCCAGTTACAGTTCCTGTCCCTTCAGAATCCTTGATGTATTTTCCAAAACTGTTTTTTTTAAAAGTCACAGCTGGAGAAACTGATTTTATGGGCAGCAGCTAAAAGTTTCCATCTGTTTTTTGTCTGCAAAATGTAATGTGAACAATTTACTTTGTTTATTTAATAAAATATTGCAAGGAGGAGCCTCTTCAATACAGAAGGGTGCAACAGGATCTTGTGATGTGAAGGTGATGCTTGACAAATTCAAAAAGAGGAAAATGGAAGATTTTAGTGGCTACAGTGATTTATCATACTAAACTTCCCTGATACTTTGTTTGTTAACTGAACTCTTTGCATGTGGATTGTATGTTCTTCTGAAAAATAGGTTCTGAACACAGGGCATGGGCTTAACATGATCGATATTCTGGGTTGCTCAGACTAGGTAACTGTGGTCAGCTCTGTTTTTGAAATACACAGATTAATTGCAGCATATACAAGCAACCATGGTCAGCTAGGTGCAAATGTGTACACCGAGAACAGAGGCAGTAGATGGACAAGTTGTGCCAGACTTCAGCAGGTGTTTGCTGGGTATGGCTGTGTTGGTTTTTTTGGTTAGAGGAAGGGTAGGCAAGACCTTTGGTGAAGTACACCCATTAGGCGGTTGGTTTATCTATGTGTTGGTATAGAAGCAGAACAAGAATGCTCTTAGAATTTCTTCTGCTGTTTGAGCTGGGGAATTCATGGCACCTAGCAAAGTGGTTACAGAATGCATTAAGAAGAAGGTGCAGTAATATATGAGTACATCACGTCATTTCAGCAGTGATAGTCTAACAGTGGTTTTAACTTCTGTGTTAACATAGGCACAGGCTTAGATGACTAAAATAACCTGTGGACATACCGTATATTTTAAGATTGAAAGCAAGATGCTGTTTGAATGAAGCAGAGCCACGTTTTATAGAAAGTTCTTCCATTGTGTATAATAGTAAGTTACATGGCTAATAAATAATTAATCAAAACAGTAATTGGGGAGAGGAGACTTAGAGGGAAAATCCTCCAGTAAAATGGCACAAATCTTGATTCTGAAGTTGACAGACCTGCTTTGTACTTCTGAAACGCAGTCTAATAGAGTTCCCCCTAGCCTTCCTAGCTACAGCCGTTCACTGCCGGTGGGGAGTTGAATGGCTCTGAATCCCAGAAGATCCTCTCTTTGTAACAAAATAAAAAATGCAGTACTTACAAAATGTGTGATTAAGCATACAACATCACAGCAAGAAGCGTGTAGTACATAGATGTCTTTTTTTGAAGACATAACCTTTGAACAGTATTTAATAAATAATGTATACCCAAAGCTAATGTTTCGTACTGCCCTTTTTCTTAAAGTTCACAAGGCAGGTATCTTCATTTATCATATGGAAACACATTTAAATCTGTTTATTTTGTGAGCAAGCACAATGAATGTTTGCAGTCCATGACTAGGCTTTTAGATAAAGTAGACTAAGCTTCTTCCCCTCACACCCCCAGTAGCACAAATACTGAAAAATGTAAACCATCACAAGTTTATTGTGAGACTTCGGCTAGGTAGGATCCAAAAATGACTGTTGAGGGAACATCTTGAAAAATAGTAAAGTACAACGGTGCTGTACAGCAGATAAATGAGCCAAAAAGGTTAACAAGGAAGGATTTGGGTTTTTTGTGTGGGTTTTTTTTTAACCAAAATTCTTTCTGCTGTAAGCTAATGAATATAAGTTGAAGACTTTTTTCTTTTACTTTTTTTTTCCCCCTTCTTTTAGTGACTGTTGGTTATAATTTCATTTAACTTCAATCTTTTTCAGGCCGTTATGCTTTCCGCCTTTGGAAACCATTGGAGCAGACAATTACAGAGACAGCAAAAAGGATTTCAACATCTGTAAGTTTAGAGATTACTTTATGCTAAATTTATGATTTTTTATTTCAGGTATTTGAGAAAAAGACATTTTATGATAAATACTGTAAGTGCTGCTTAGATTATTTCCCCCTGCCCCCAGGATAGGGGTGCTCCTTACTGTGTATATTCTTGTGTATTATCTGGTATATTTTAGATCCCTGTGGATGAAGCTATATCAGAAGATGTTTGTGAGTTTGATAAACAGTTCTGATTTTCCTGGTGATGTTCCATGTTTCAGGACTCTTTGCTAGTAAGCGTATGATAAAGTGTTGAAGTGTGCTGTGAGAAAATAGCTAATTCCTGGAGATCATATAGTGAATGACATGCCGTTCCATTTCAAGAAGCTAAAAATGAAAAAATTTAATCATTTTTCTTTCAGATACAGTGTTAAAAAACAAGAAGACAAATTGATAAACTTCTAGGAAAGGTTGCCATAGAGATGGGGGAGCTTGTTTTCTTGTTCATTTATGAGTTGTCTTCTTTTTTTTCTTCCCCAGATAGTTCTCCAACTTTTAGCCAAGTTTTTGTTCTTTGTTTTACCCTACATATTTAAAAAATATAATAATGAAGTAAAAAAGCAAGATATGGGGTGTTGTGAAAGGAGCATATGCAGGGAATATTCAAGAGCATTTATTTTTTGCTTCAGTGTCTATACTGTCTGCTGATAAATAAATATGTTCCATTCCTGTTTTATTAAAGGAATTCTTAGTGAGGTATATGTCTGCTTGTGGCAGTGTATTCTTTAGGAGTTCATAGTCAGTGAGCACTTATCCACAGCAGAGGGAATACAATTCCCCTCTTGATGCTGTTGGGTGAGGGGATTGAGGGAGTACTTGTTGCAGATTATTTCCTGAAAAATATATTAAAGGTAGGTTGTTTAAAAAGTGATCATTAGCATTGTAACCATTAGTGTGAGGCCAGTTTCAACACAGAGCCTGTCTACAGTATGTAGACAATGCTAGCATCCAAATTCTTTTGCCATCTGTGCTTCGTGTTCATGCACTGAAGGTGCAAGCTGGATCAATGCAAGCTTCCTGGAGAGGCAAAGACTTGAAACATATGCTGTCCTCTTGGGGCTGGTCCACGCTTATTGTTGGTTAAGATGTGTATCAGCCAGAAATGCTGCTCCTGGATCAGTTTGTCCTCTCTGTCCCTCTGTTGCATTGCCATTGTGAGACAACACCAACTTCTTTTTCCTGTTCAAAGTAATTTTTTTGAGAGATTCCCAAGTTGCCTGCCAAAACAGCAGAAGGGACTTAGGTACTGTGAATTAAATTGCTTTCACATGATACAGATACAGTCTGATGTGCTGGCTTGCTAGAAGTAGCTAGCAATGAGGACATGTGGCTTCAGAGCAGGGAGTGCTTCAATCTTCACCCTCCCTCCCTAGCAGTTTTACTCCAGAATTTCTTCTTCTATCCATTTGTAGATACAGGCTAGAGAATCTAAATTCAGACATGTTCACGTAAGAAAGCAGGCAGTGACTCTTTTTAACACCTTGAAATATGACATGCTATTGCACAGTTCCTAGGAAACTACACCCCTCAATACTGGTATACTGTCTGAGCCAAGCTCGTTACAGACCTACATCATTTTTACCACAACGACTTTGAGACCTGCAGAATTCAGGAACAGCCATAAAGAGCAACCCAGGGCCTTCTGCATTCTCAGTGTTCCTACTCCCTGGAGCTGTATCCTCTGCCTGCCTTCGCATCCTGCCTTACAGTCCAAATTGTATGTTGATTTCCAGTAGAATTATCTCCTGCTTGTTCTATTTCCAGTAGAATTATCTCCTGCTTGTTCTACTTCTGAACACAAGTTTTCAGTGTAAAACGAAATCTGTTGAGTACAGTAAAAACTCTCTTCTTTTTTGCCATTAACTGTGTGTGTTTGTCAGCTTTACATTTGTAAAGGTAGTGATAATATTTTTCTCCTACAGTCATAGTCCAAATTTAAGACCCTTATATAATTCTCAGCCAAGTTTATTCATTCTTAGCTACTCTACAGCTACTGTTTTCTTGGATTGTAGTTTTCCAAATTTTTTTTTCTTCTTAACTATAAATTATTCCCTGTTTATAATTTTTCTTTAAAACAATAGAGAAAACATTAGGTGCAAAGATCCTCTGTAAGTGCTTATTGTCCAAACTTCTTATTTTAGTGGCTTTACATGATTTAGCTTGAGGAATTCGAAGCCACTGAGTATAATCTGTGGATTGACACTTTCATCATGTTTCTTTGCAGCATATTGCCCTCTAAACTATACTGATAGAGGGGATTGAGCAGTTAGTATTTCTGCGTACGCTTACTGGAAAAAGGATCTCACATGTCTAGTCTTGCTATTACTTTGCTGGCTGCCTGCTTTGTTTGGAGGTACCTAACCTGGGTGCTATAATTTTCAGTGGTTTCTCTAGCTTTATAGTATCAAACCCCGTCCCTCATCACCTTTGAGAGACTACGAAGCAGCTGCCTGTTCAAAAGCTAGCTGGTTCTCTCTGTAAGCCCCCACTCTTCCTGCCTCCATTTGCAATACTCCCCTCTCCCTCCCCACTTTGCAGCAGAAATCACAGTTCATGTTGGTTGCAGTCACACGAGGTAATCCAGATGCTGTTTATCCTTTCTTCCTGCTTACTAATAAATGACTTGGGTAAGGTCAAGTTGAGTAATTATGAAGTGATCATTTTAAATATGTGCTTGCTGTATCTTGAGTATTTGACACTTTCTATTTACTTACCTAAATAAATATCATCTACAGTCATCAACTGCACTCATCTTTTAGTCAAAAATAGTATGTAAAGGCAAGTGAAAGCATTATGGTTTGTTCTGAATTTCTACCTCTTATAACTTAAGGCAGTTAATTATATTTAAATATGAAGTGTGATTGCTGCTGTAATTTGGTCCTGAAGTTTTCTACCATCTTTTTCTCAGGTGGAGAAATGCATAGGGGGAAATACTGTAATTTTGCCTCTGTGAAGAGTCAGAATGCTTGTTTTCAGAGAAACACTTTTTCAGTTTGAGCCTAGTTTTGTTCTTGGTCTCACAAATGTTAGGGACACTGTTTTGTTTCTCTGTGTACTGACAAGAGTGTGTTGGCAGTAGAAGGTGCATAGCACTAAGTAGATATCTGTTTTTTCTTCCTTAAAATGTGAAATGAAAAAAGAAAGTATTTCAATAGTATTCATTACCTTTCTTCTTTGAATCAGTGATATTAAAGGTTGAAGGATAGAAAGAAGATATTGAAGATAGAAGAAACAATTTGAGGCAAAATTAACTGTCAAAATATTCAAACCCACAATCCTGAAAATTCTCTGTTCCAGAAGAAAGGGGTGTCTTCTATAGCACTTCATTAGAGATTTTTGCATTTTCCCTTATTGGATCTGATTCTTCTCAGACTGATAGAGTTCTGACTTAAGAGATAAGGCTAACAACCGTCTCTCTTGTCCTTCATTGAAAATAAGTTTTCTAGAGAATAATGCAATTTGCAGTCCATTTTATATTTTTTTTTTTCTAATGGAAGTTAAGGTTGATCTTTGCAAATTGTAGGTGATATTATAACAGCTTCTAAATAGTTTTTGTCATTTTCATTTGTTTGTGGTGGATGGTGGTTTTTTTCCTTCCAGTGTCTGTTACCTTTTCAGTGCTAGACTGTATTGGTGGTAGATAAACACAGAGTTTTCAGAAAAAAACCCCACTACTTCATGTAATACGATGTATGGCCTCAGTTACGGGGTTTTCAATCCCTTACCTGGCATGAAAAGAGTGGTTGTACTTTTCCTGGCATAACACAGGGAAAGTGTCTTGAAGATATCATGGTACAAATGGGTTGGATTTTCTTAGCTGACTGCTTTTGTGAAAATTTGCAAGAGTGAATAGACATTTGCAGAGCAAGTCCAGCCCCTTTGTGTTCCCCCAGCCCCAAAACCTATTAATAGCACTTGTTCAGGAAGCAGAATTTGCTCACGTAAGTTGCTAAACAGTAAAAATATGCGAGGAGACGAGTTAATTAAATGGTAGCTCTTCCCCTCACCCCAAACTGGACAAAGAAATGGAGAGCTCATTTTGATGATTTTTCCAGTACAAAATTTGTTTGCAGTAGCTGGGGTTAATAAATAATCAAGTGTCTACAACTCCCTGCTCATCGAGCAGTCCTCATAACAGAAAAATACCTGGAGTATAGTTTCATTTCATTGCAGCCATTACTTAGAATTTACAACCAGATGAAAAAAAAATCGTTTTAATTTGAATAGTGTGAAAAGTTGTTTCATTAGGGAAATAGGAATTTGCCAACATGTTTCCTAAAATGAAGACACTCTTTGTTGCCCTTATTCTAACCAATGGGAAGAAATGGCTTTTTTTATGTCTCATTTCCTTTTGCTTTAAATTCTGTTTAGAATAAAGATCTTAAATTAAGAATTGATTACTCTTGCTATGTGCTTCACTTGTGTGAAGAAAATGGTTTTCTTGATGACCAATTCAACAAACTCTTTTTGCCTTTGTGCCAGTGGACACAGACAACAGAATTTTTTTTTTCGTTCCTCTTGGAACCGAACCGAATCAAGGCTTTCTGAGGTTAGAACAGTGTCAAGGAAGCAGGCTTTAAAAACATGGAAAAGTGTTTTTGAATTTAAGCCTGTAGCCACCACCCCATTCTCTTATTTCAAATAGCATTTTAGATGAAAACTACCAAGAACAGAGATGAGCTGTGTTAAAGATAATTCAAATATTGCTCATCGCTACGTGAATAGTGAACCAGTGTCCTCCTGAGTTGTACGCTAGAGTTGAAGGGCAGAGAAGAATTAACCTTCTCAGAAATCCATCTGCACCTAAGCTGCTTTGGGGGAAGTTCTGGAAAACCTTGCAGAGAACATTAAGGCGTGCTTTTCTCTCCTGGCTGTAGTAATTGTTAGGCATGGTTGCAAACTTCTGTGCAGTTCGGCCTGCTCAAGGGTGTTATCTGATGGCCGTTAAATCATTAGCATCATTTCCTCTCCGAGGGCTGGAGGAGCCCCGTGTGTTTCCTTAGTGTTACATGCTCTTACCTGTAATTTCAGCGTGCACTATTACAGACCGTTCTTGTGGTATCCTGTAGCTATAGTAGTGATTCTGCAGCAGATTTTTGTTGTAGGCATGACACGTCTACAGTTGCTTCAGCTTTGATACCTGTAGTGTTACAGTAGCGGTTATTTCGTGTGTGGCTTAGGGTAGGAAGAAAGAAGATAGAATTACTTTCACATCACAGCAGCCTACGAAAACATCTTTTCTGTGGCTGTGTGTGAGTGACTTCGTGGCAACAATAGGTGAAGTATTTCTGAACCGTGCTTTTGTGTGAATGTTGCTTCTAAACTTAATTAAAGGCTTTGCTTAGATATCATAGACAGAGCCCTTTAAGTGCTTTAATGCTTTTGAAATTACATGAGAGAGTTTGTGCAAACATAAGGCAAAATCCTCACTGAATATGAATGGATATATTTAGTGAGAAAAGTGTTTTATTAAGGGCCAGACACATTTTTACTTGGGGGTAAAAAGAACACTTAAAAATAATCTCAGCTCTCAGGCCAGACTTCCCTTTGATAACAACAAAAGAAGCTTATTTTTCCCCAGTTGATAGGTTCTGCATTGAGGAAAAAACTTCAGGCTTGTTGAGTGATTTCTATGTGCCAGTTCCCCAAGGCAGACTGTCTTGGAGCTACATCTGCTGCCTCTGGGATTTGTGCAGTTTAGACTCTTATTTGTGTAGCAGTGGGCTAGTCCCTAATTCTTCTTACAGAAACATTTACACTGAGGAGATCACTGCTAACCATCAGTGGTGGTTCAGTAACTCTTCTTTTTTTTTCCTTTCTAATTTAAAATAAATTTATGGTTGATAAATATCCTTTCAACCCAATCTATGACAATTAGTTCAATCCCTATGACAATTAGTTGTTGTTATTATTTACTCTCGTCTCCATCTCCTTCTTAATGCTCCTTTTCCCACTCCTGTTTTTTTCTCCCCTTCTTAAAACTGTGGCTGAAGTTTCACAGATCCTGTATCCAATCATCATCAATCATCGGGGTCTGGTGTGCTGGTTTTGATTGGGATAGAGTTAATTTTCCTCACAGTAGCTAGTATGAGGCTGTGTTTTGGACTTGTGCAAAGAAGAATGCTGACAACCTATTAAGATCTTAGTGTGGCTAAGGAATGGTTATGCCAAGTCAAGGACTATTTCAGTTTCTCCTATGGCACGTACGTTCCCAGCTTCTTCTCCACAAGGAGCTGGGTGGAGACAAAAGCAAGACAGCTGACCCAAACTGATCAGAGGGATGTTTCATGCCATAAAATATCATGCTCAGTGTATGGGTTGGGGGCGGGGCTCTCAGTCTCTCAGGCTGTTGCTGCTTGGGGACTGGCTGGGCATCCATTGGTGGCTGGTGAGTGGTTGTGTCATTTGGGCTTTTTTCCCCTCCACTGCTGTTTTTCCTTTTCTTTATATATAATTAGTAGTATCATTGTTTAATTTTATTTTGCTTACTTTCAATTATTAAACTCTTCATATCTCAGCCCATGAGTTCTCTCATCTTTTTCTTCCCATGCTCTCCCCCATCCCACTGAGGGAGGGGCCAGCTGTGTGGTACTTGGTTGCTGACTGGGGCTACACTTGGGAAGGATGTAAAGGCAAAAATTGGTTAGGATTTCTCCATATACGCTGCTGCTATACAGTGTTCTCCAGCTCAATGATTTCCTGAAATAGAGGTTGTGACTTTATGCTAAGCCTTTTTTTATTATTATTTCTTTTTGTTTATTTTTCAGTGTTCCTTCAAAGAACTCTTGATACATTTTTTTTTTTTGAAGTAACATTCCTTTAAGTGAAAAAAACATTGACTCTTTATCAGTATATTGTATTTATCTGTTCTTATCTTTTTACCTGTTTATCTGCTTTCTTAATAGAAGTAGCTGGCCTTCAGAGTGATTATCCATAATTCCTTGGATGCCTGAGTATTGTGACTTTTGCCATTTTCCATTGCAGTGGTAGCAAAGCTGTTATAAACAAGTTTCACCCTACCCTTCCCAACATGCACACAGTTTCACTCTGTGCTAGTATGTACTTTGATTCTGGACTCTCTTGCCTAAAGGCAGGATTTTAATGGTTGTAGCTATTAATATCTCTTATTAGCAGTAGAAGACTGTAAAAACACAGATAGTTATTTTTGAGTTGGTTTTTGTATGTGTTAACACTCAGGAGAAGCCCTTTCATATTATGTGGTTTGTAGTCATTCCATGCCTTCAAAATAAATTATAGATGAATGTAATGCTCTGAATGAGGTCATATAAATACGATTTAGATCCTGGCACCTTGTCCGTGAAACTAATTATTGCTTGTTTTCCCTTTCTTCCTTTTAGAGTCTTTCATCATACTATAAAGGAGGATTTGAACAGAAAATGAGTAGGCGAGAAGCTAGTCTTATTTTGGGTGTAAGGTAGGTGTGTTGCCTTAATATGTTTTTGTTTGGTAAGTATTGAATGAAGAAAATGCCTGTTGCGAGAACGTGGAATACTTTTGCCAAAACTGTAACTTTTTTTTGGAGAGACTTCTAATGGCTTATAAACCGTTCTAATATTCTGCTTAAGCTAAAAAGCAAACAATAAAATGCTAATAAAACATGCGACTTGTGTTTGGCTTGAAGGCATGGTGACATATTGCAGTGGAGAATTGGTGCTCTAGAAATAATCAGAATAGCACATACTGTGCTAATTAGTGTGATCACATGGCCTGGTCTCCAAAAAACCCCTTGAGATAAGTAATATTGTAGATTATATTAATAAACGAGGAAAACAATTCAATTTTGCTCATTTTTTCATAAGTCAGTAATACTAATTTTTCTTTCTCCACTCTGAGTTGTTTGGATTTAAAAACTTGAGGTATATTCCAAACTAAAGTACTTGGAAAGACATGTCATTTGGAGTAGGTATGGGAAATAATTTCCAGGCTGAGTATTTGTATTGGGTTTGTGTGGCAAGGTTTTGGTAATGAAGGAGGGGCCACAGGGGTGGCTCCTGTGAGAAGCTGCTAGAAGCTTCACCTGCTCCAAGTCAGACCTGCTGCTGGGCATGTCTGAGCCGTGATGTGGTAGTGCCTCTGTGATAACTTATTGAAGAAGGGAGGTGGGGGGTGGAGGAGCCTGCTGGGGAACCTCCAGCGGAGAGAGGAGTGGGATGTGAGAGAGACAACCAGGCAGACTCCCAGTTCAGTGAGGAAAGGTGAGGTGGAGGTGCCCGGAGCAGAGGTTATGTCATTTGGAGTAGGTATGGGAAATAATTTCCAGGCTGAGTATTTGTATTGGGTTTGTGTGGCAAGGTTTTGGTAATGAAGGAGGGGCCACAGGGGTGGCTCCTGTGAGAAGCTGCTAGAAGCTTCCCCTGCTCCAAGTCAGACCTGCTGCTGGGCATGTCTGAGCCGTGATGTGGTAGTGCCTCTGTGATAACTTATTGAAGAAGGGAGGTGGGGGGTGGAGGAGCCTGCTGGGGAACCTCCAGCGGAGAGAGGAGTGGGATGTGAGAGAGACAACCAGGCAGACTCCCAGTTCAGTGAGGAAAGGTGAGGTGGAGGTGCCTGGAGCAGAGGTTCCCCTGCAGCCTGTGGTGAGAGGGCAGGCTGTGCCCTGCAGCCATGGAGGGTCATGGGGGAACAGAGACCCCCCTGCAGCCCAGGGAGGACCCCACGACGGAGCAGGCAGCTGTGCCCGAAGAGCCTGTGACCCCATGGGAAGCCCATGTTGGAGCAGGCTGTTCCTGAAGGACTGCACCCTGTAGAAGGGACCCACGCTGGAGCAGTTTGTGAAGAACTGCAGCCTGTGGGAAGGATTTATGTTGGAAAAGTTCATGCAGGACTGACTCCTATGAGAGGGACCCCACGCTGAGGGTCCTCCCTCTGAGGAGGAAGGAGCAGCAGAGACAACATGTAATGAACTGTCTATAACCCCTATTCCCTGTACCCCTGTGCTGCTGGAGGGGAGGAGGTAGAGAAAAAGGGAGCAAAGCTAAGCCCAGGAAGAAAGAAGGGTGGGAGGAAGGTGTTTTTAAGATTAGTTTTATTTTTCACTATCCTGCTCTGCTTGGATTGGTAACAAGTTGATTTTTTTTTTCCCCAAGTGGAGTCTGTTTTGCCTGTGGCCATAATTGGTGAGTGATTCCCTCCGTGTCCTTGTCTTGACCCACGAGCCTTTCCTGATATTTTCTCCTTCCCATCCCAGAGATGGGAGGAGCAAGCAAGCAGCTGCGTGGTGCTCAGTTGCCAGTTGGGCCTAATCCTAGACAGTGTTCAATGGATTGTTCGCAGCATTTTTTTCAAAAACATTTGGATGGCCAAAGGTAGCACATACCTTAGTGTTTTCTGTAAAGCAGGCAGTGAGTCTGAGGGCTTCCCAGATGAGAGGAGCAGATCTCACCTTAGGTAGTAGATTTCTTATTTATGGTTTATATCACTTCTGAACTTTAAGGTTAAAAAAAAGAATAGAGAATGGTTTTAATTATCCGCAGAAGTTATTTCAGATAGTGAAAACTGGGACTTAAAATCCTGCTTAGTGTGCTATTTCTATTTACTTTTAAGAATGGAAATTATGTAGCTTTAGCATTCACTTTAAGAAATTGTAAAATAAAACGTTTATTTCAAATTTTTCATGCTTGCACGCTGATAAAGAGATTTATAGAAATGCTCTTCAGAAACATTTCCTTTGGCCTTTAAGTTTGATAATGTATTAGCATTTTCACTTTATAAGGGCAAGTTCAGTAATATTGCAGAGTAGCACATGGCAGCTCATTAAAGTGTGTTTACAGTGGCGATGCCTAGCCTGAACACTGATCATGTACGTGTCTGAAGTTTCATCGCATCCAAAACCTGTACCCTTTTAATAGCTTGAATGTGCGTGGGAACAGTGACACAGCTTGTTGTGTTTGGACCGAGTCTTGCAAATATCAAGACCTCATTAGATTTGAGGAAGGTTCTTCTTAATGTTTAAAGGATTGAGCTTTTAATTGTGTAGAAGCATGGCTACCTACTATATAGGGAGTTTTCACATCGGTTAAATGTGAGACATGTTTTTCTAGACCAGTTTTAACTCAGTGCTTACTCTATAATTTATATACATAAGTATGTCTTCCCCCACCACCAAAAAAAAATAAGAAGAGGCAAGTGAGTTTTAAAGTGTTACAAAAAACGCCAGGGTATGCACAAATCCACACACTAGATCTCCTTAGGCCCTGATCTTGTTATTGGAACCCTAGTCCTCTGTGTCATCACTTTCAAGTCATATTCATTATTTCAAGTGCTGAGTATGCATGAACAGTATAAATAGTAAATACAAGCCATGATAAAGGTGAGCATTTAATGGTAGCTTTTAAATTTTGAATATACTGGGCCATTACTCATGCCAGATGTTACTTTCTAATGACCATCTTGTAGCATTGCGGGGGTTTTTGTAGGAACATGCACGTGCATTATTTATATTTAAACGATGTAAAAGGTATCTAAAGCTACAAAGTACTGTATTAGAAATATTGACTAATTTTAAGTTTTAGTGTTCTTGCATTAGTTGCTATGAAGCAGCACTGATGACTGAAATTCAATATAAACAGCAATAGTAAGAACTATGTACTCTAGAGAAGGAACTGCTGATGGGAGAGATGGGGGGAATGTCTGAGATGACATGGGAGGTGAAAATGTTAGGAGTGTTTTCCAATCATCAGACAAAACTGTATCTTGCTAGCATCTATTAACCTAAGTGTAATGGTTTACAACTATCAAATCCCTGATGCTGAACTTCTGAAGTTAGAAAATTCATCTGAAAATCATAAGTTATAGACAAAAATGAATAATTTTTTTCTCTATTGTACCATTTCCTTAATAAGATGCATACTTTTTTCCATACAAAATATTTGTTTATGTAAAAAATATATGCATTAGTTAAAAATGTTTAAATCGTTAGTCTTAAAGCATGTGACATAATTGAAATAGCCTAACTAAAAAAAAGAGAAAATATCAAAACAAGCCCCCCCACCCCCCAGAAAAAACCCAACAAGAACGAAACAAAAATCCCCAGAAAAACCCATGTAGTACGTTCTATAAGCGTACAAACACAAGTGTATTTAAGGCTTAATCATTGTGGCTTTGTGTTCCTTTTTTCTTAAAAACATTGTTTATTTCTAAATACGGCTTACTGCACAGGTAGTATACCATATGATTGTAGAATGGTTTGGGTTGGAAGGGACCTTAAAGATCATCAAAGATCGTAAGACCAGTTAAGTTGGGAGGGACCTCGAGAGCTCTCTAGTCCCGCAGGCTCTTCAAAGCAGGACCACAAGTGAGGTCACAGCTGGTTGCTCAGGACTTTAACCAGTGAGTTTTGAAAGACATCCAAGGATGCAGAATGCACATCCTCTCTGGGTAGCCTGTGTCACTGCTGGATAGTCTTTGGGGTGAAAAAGTGTGATGTCCAGCCCACACCTCCCTTTTAAATTGGTGCCGATTTTCTTTCAACCTACCACAATGCATGACTGGAGAGCCAGGACCCACATTCTTTATGAGCTATCTCCCTATAGATGCTGGGGAGCCACGCTCCCTTGGCCTCTCCTCCCAGGGTGAGTGCTCCACCCCCAACCACTGTGGTGGCCTTTGATGGATCTGCTGTGCTTGGCCAAAGTCTTTCATAGAATCACAGAACGGT
>NW_010242950.1:79923-84334 GCF_000690775.1 Eurypyga helias | reverse complement strand
CGCCCCGCCCTCCCCGCGTCCCGCCCCGCGGAGGGCGGCGCAGGTACCGCGGTGGGGTTGCGGCTTAGCGGGGGAGCTTGGCTCCCTCGCCTCGCTGTGGGCTTTTTGTGTTGCTGAGCGCTTCGTCGTTAGGTTTCAGAGTTAACAGCTCCTGGAAAAAGGTTGAGCGGCATCCCCCTGCCACTGGCTGTTGAATCCCGCTTCTGTATTTTTTACAGCCTTCATTATAAGTGACGCAAAGGCTCAAGGTGTGTCGTAGCGGCCTTCCAGGATTCAAACGTTTGTCTTTCCGACCTCTGTAGAGAGGCAAAACTCCATCCATGGAGATTCTGTATGATAAGGGCTGCGCTGCAGTCGCTGCCAACTTAGGCATTTAAAGAGTGTGGAAATTTTCCAATGGTAAGTGAAGCAGCATTACTCACTGAAATTACATTCGTGTATCTTCTATGGCTGCTTGAATAAGAGATTGATGAATTACCTAGGAGAAAAGTAGGCTACGACTTCAACCCTAAGAGTCATTTAAGCCTGAAATTCAAGGATTTAAAGCTGCCCACGCAAGGCCTCGGATATGTTCAGCTTCTCATTCAGTCACGGTTTTCTCTCTTGTCTTCTTCTTTTTTGTTATCTTAGTTTGGAGTTACCGACTTGCACGTTTCCCTACCTTTTCTTGTCCTGACCTCGTTCGCTGGCTGAGTTTTCTGCATGCACTGGGGCGGTTCTGCAGCTGGGTGTCAGTGCCGTCTCACCGGCCTAAAGCCTTCAGTGCTGCCTTCAGGGGCTTAGCTAAGGTATTTTGGTACAGCACAGAGTCACACAAGGTTGCGATGCCCACAGAAATAAGGGTGCTCCAAGTACGTATCCTCTGTCTGAAACCTCATGTCAGATCTTAAGGATCACTGAATCATTTGGGTTGGAAGGAACATTAAAGATGATCCAGTTCCATCCCCCTGCCATGGGCAGGGACACCTTCCACTAGACCAGGTCGCTCCAAGCCTCATCCAGCCTGGCCTTGAACACTTCCAGGGATGGGGCATCCACAGCTTCTCTGGGAAACCTGTTCCGGTGCCTCACCACCCTCTCTGGGAAGAACTTCTGCCTTAAACTAATCTAAATCTCCCCACTTTCAGTTTAAACCTGTTACCTGTTGTTCTGTCACTACAGGCCTTTGTACCCTGTCCTTCTCCAGCTTTCTTGTTGGCCGCTTCAGGTACTGGAAGGTGCTCTAAGGTCTCCTCAGAGCCTTCTCTTCTCCACGCTGAACAAGCCCAACTCTCTCAGCCTGTCCCCATAGCAGAGGGGCTTCAGCCCTCTGAGCATCTTCGTGGCCTCCTCTGGACTCGCTCCAACAAGTCCCTCTCCTTATGTTGGGGGCCTCAGAGCCCGATGCAGAACTGCAGGCAACCCAGGACACGGTTGGCTTTCTGCACTGCAATTGCACATTGCTGGGTCGTGTTTTGCTTCTCATCAACCAGCACCCCCAAGTCCTTCTCCTCAGGGCTGCTCTCTATCCATTCTCCACCCAGCCTGTCCTTGTGCTTAGGATTGCCCCAACCCACTTGCCGTTGCAGTAGGCAGAGTTTGCTGATCACAGCCCGGATGAAAAGGTGCTGGTGTCCAAGGCAGGCTGAGCTCAGCGCCTCTTGCTGGAGAGCTGTTGGAAATACCAGTGTGATACCTTCTCAGGAAATGGTTTTAAAAATTGTTTTAACAATTTATAGTGAGAAGATCCTTAATATGACTTAACAGTAAGTTAACTACATAGCAAATTCGGTCTTCACTTAATGCTTCAGATCTCCCCAATGAATTTCTTCTGGAAGTCCAAAAGGTCATTTGGCTAATATTAAAAGTGAAGTTTTTCATATTTAAGGAAATTGAATTTTCAGAAGGAACTTATCAGTGTCGTCCAAAAAGCCACTTTTCCTTCCGCAGAGCCTGTTCTCATCAGTCTGGATGTTACTTTTCCCATCTATCACTTAGTTCTGATGTGGGAGTAACATAATAGTGCATGCTTCCTGGAAAATCTGCTGTGTTGTGAATAGCATCAGTTCTTTGCTGTTTCAGGGTAGGGAATTTATTTTCACTTTCTCAGTGGAGCAGATCTATCCTTTCACATGGTATTAGTTAATGCAATCATCCCGCACCTCTTTGCAAATACTTCTTTTGCTCTACAGAGAGAGAAAGGTCGGCAGCCCCCACGCAGCCGAGTCCCTCGTGGTCTTTTAGCGGACATTGGTGTTTTCAGGGAGTGGTCTGAGGTTTATTTTTTGCACACGCTAACAGTGTCGTTGACCGTGAGGTTTGTCCAGGTTCTTAGAAGGGCTGCTGGACCCACCCTGTCTGCACAGAGCAGCTGCAGAGCTGTAGGTTTGGAAGAGGCTTGCTAAGGGAAGTGTTTTCTGTATTTAATTTTCATGAGCAGCTAAACACTTGTCTGCCATTGCAGGCGACGCTCTCTCCATTCCAGGCTTTCACAATTTTAAATTACACGCACAACAGGCCCCTCTCTCTGCCGAGATTCAGAAGGAACTTGTGAAATGATCACAAATAAGCTTTTAAAGCAGAGCTGGCGCCGTCGAACCCCAGCGCAGGCAGGATTGGGTGCCGCGTGCTTGCGCTCGGCGGCTGCGTGGACCCTTTCGGGGATGAGCATCACCCCACGCTGCTGCTCCTCCATGGGGTAGGGTCGGGGCTGCTGCACCCAGGGGCAAAGAGGGCAAGGTGGGCATCGTGTGGGGAGCGCTGCCCTCGCCGTAGCTGGGGGTCGGCATCCGCGGAGCTGCCAGCCATCTGCCCGCACAGCCCCACGCACGTCACCCCAGCAGCTGCTGCAGCTCCAGAGCTGCCTGCCGAGCTCTCCAACTCCTCGAGACTGCGAAAACGGAAACCTCCCTTCGTTGGGCAGGAGGTGGGGGTGTCCCTGCCAGGGGTTGAAGGGGCTGGGGTTGCTGGTTGCAGTACAGAGTCGAGGAGGTGCAGTTTGGTGGCAGGAGCAGGATCTGGTGTGCAGGTGCAGGGTAGAGCCTGACAGAGGCTGCAGTGGAGGAGGGAGAGGAGATACGGGGTTAGTGTGATGAGAAGTCGAGGGGAAATGATGTCTTAGGGAGTTATGCTCTCTAACATACCTGTCTTTTCTAAGAGACAGGTTCTGTAGGTGGATTTAAAGTGCTGAAAAGCTGTTATGGCTGTGCCATGGCAAACAGTTCTCCTGGCTCAGTGTGGAGCACCCATTGTGCACGGAACTGGGCAGAGGATCAGGACCCGCTTTGCTGCTGTTCCCTCTTTACCTCTGGTACTTGGCTGTGGGACGTCGGGCACTGCAGGGAGCAGCGGTGCGACCCTGCAGAGAGCAGCTCTGCAGCACCGAGGCTGTACAGCTGTGCCTGGACATTGCCCAGAGCACATCCACAAAATTGCTTGGTTTGGAAGAGCACCCGGGCCGAGGAGTGTGCCAGGTACCATTATCCCATCGCCACACAAGCCATATGCTAAGCTCCACTACTGGGTCCTGTGAAGTTTGTCTCATTACAGGGGTTGTTCGTTAGTAGTTAAATCCTAATCCCCATCTTCGACCTCTGAGGTTTTTCTTGCGGCGCAGCTGGGACACTCGCCTCGCGTAGGGAAGCCAGGCAGGATTTGTGGAGGCCATATGGGGCTGTGCAGCCCCGAAGTGTGCACAGTTCTTCTCCTGCGGCGCGTGCTTGTCTGGCCGTGAGCCTGGTCTGGGAGGGTGAGGTACAGGAGGCCCTGTACAGCCACATAATTAATTCCTGACTGCACTGACCACCTCATCAGGCTGCCTGATGGGGTCAGAATTTTGGGAGTCCTGCCAAACTTCAGAGTTTTGGAGGGATACTGGCTGGTAGTTCATATCTTTCTTAAAATTTAAGCTTCTAGAATGATCCTAAGAAAACGCCAGCTTTGTTAAAAAAAAAAATATATATCATTCCTTTGGATTGCATAGAAAAGCTTGAAAGGCATAAAACTGATGGACCTAAAACCTGCATGCAGACAAAAAGGAGGCAAAATATAGTAAGTGTTAAAATTTTACGGTCTTAAGCTGGTGTCTTCGTTTCTAGGCAGTTTTCACAAGATTAAAACATTGGGAACGAGAATAATGTTGAGATGGAAATTAAAAAATCTTCCATTCCTGCAGACTACAAATGAATATTTTTAGGCAGTAAAGTGTAGCAGAAGTTGTATTTTTTTCCCCAGCCTGGCATCTGTAAGGTACAACAGCTCCAGGAGTAGCTGCTGTGCTGTGGGAGCTCTTGGACCTTAGTTAGGTCCTTAGTTGGACCTTAGGGAAGGTTTACACAAGGAGAAGGGAACACGTTTTCTTCTGTGTCATCTCCCATGAACTGCTCAAGGTACAGTCTCTGCAAATACTTCCCCGTCAGCAGTATTCAGGCAG
>NW_010242950.1:74257-79902 GCF_000690775.1 Eurypyga helias | reverse complement strand
CTGCTGAAGTGGCCTCAAAAAAGAATCTTCCAGGAAAATAGAAGAATTCCCGCTGTTGAGGCTGAACATTGTCCTTTTTGATTGCCTTCTTGTTCTCATCTTCTCTCCTGACCCTGCCCTCTGGCTTGGTCCCCTTATTCCTCAGTTCACTTTGCATTCAGCTGCTTTCCTGGTTCGTCTCCATCTCCAACAGGGTGAAAAGTGGGCAGTGTGAATGATGATGCCATTACCCTGTTCACTCTTCCCTGTTACTGCCCCCGCTGGCAGTTACTACATGCCTGTTAGCTCCGGAAGCCCTGGGACAGAGGCCTGTCCGCTGGTTTGTACCTGGACAGTGCCTGGTGTTTTGGGGACCAGGCCTTTAAACCTTTAAAAGGGTCTAAAGAATTTACATTAGATAATAATAAAACAATACAGCTCTCCGTGACCTGTCATGCGTGTCACTGCCTTTATTCTCTGAAGCAGATATCCTACCATTAAGCTGCTTAACATCCCGAGTGTGTGCATAATCCATTACCGTCAACTACGCTGCGGGACTCTAATGCGCCTCTCTGGAAAGGACCGTAACTGGGAAGTGGTATCAAATGGGAATGACTGGTAGAAGGGCACTACCAAAAAGGAAGGACTTGCTACTGGACAGGTGAAAATCTGTTGCCCTGTGTAGCTCCTAATCCATGTGGGACTGAAATAAGTCCATAAACACAGGCAGCATTTAGTCAGAATTTTTGGAAGAGAAATACTATTATTGCTGAAGACTTAGTAGTGGGTTAAGTAGAGAAAGAGGTATTACAGTTTGCGTTTTCTTAGTAGTGGGTTAAGTAGAGAAAGATGTATTACAGTTTGCGTTTTGTGCCAACAGGTTTCTTAGCTGAGATGATACTTTTTGTTAGCGAGATGAAACACTGCTGGGTTTTCTTTGCACCCAGCATTTCAGATGCTGTGCGTTTGTTTTCCAAATTGCATGAGTGTGCGGGATTTATTCAGGAAGGTACCAGCACTGCACATGCAAATCACCAGTAACTGTGTAAGCCAATGACCAATTACATCAATAACTGGTTATTTGCATAATGCATTCCCAATTATGCATGCGGATATAATAATTGCATGCACAAATGGTGTAAGTGATTGCAGGTGCAAAAGTGGGGGTGCGATCACGTGTACAGGGACTACAAAAAGCAACTCAGTGTGAACAGCTATTGCACCATCGCCATGGTGCTGCTAGACAAACCCCAAGCATTAAAGGTTTTGGTTTGACCTAGAAGATCCTTTTACCTGCTGATTGGAATTGCGCTTTTCCAATCAGAACTAAACTTCATCAGCAGTGATTACTATGGTTCACCCTTCCTCTTCCTGACAGTTGTCTACATGTAGGCAGATGAGAACGTCTGAGGGAATTCTCGAATAAGGAGCTAAAATGACACTAGGCAGTGTTTTTAAAGCAGGTCAGTCATTTCACACACTATTCCATCTCACTTCTCTGATGTATTATTAATTGTGAAGCTTTTCCTTTTGGTTGATGTATCTTTTCCCAGATGATCTGTCATGTGAATGTTTCATGAGGAGGGACTCTAATCTTATCTCACCGTTTTGCTAGGAACCACTCCCCCCAAGCTTCTTAGAAAGCTGGAGCACCTTAAAGACAATGGAAAAGTCTCATTGCAAGCATATATGTCGTATTTACTCCAAGAGTAAAAGTAACAACATGTAGAGCACAAAACCCCTTTTCCGCTGGATTCCCATCTTGTGCTAATGGCTGAACATCATGACAACATTACACTGCAGCCTCTGATACCAGAAGTGATGCGCTGTGTTCAGTCAGTCAAAAACTGCTGTTCTCAACTGTCCGGGTGTAGAGATCATGTGTAGCCAGGGCAGAGCGTGCAGATCTCTGAGAGGGAAGCTTAACTCAAGCCTTAAGAGTTAAATTTGCAATTCCTCATGAACAGGATGTGAAGGAGTTGTTTCTGTGTCTGGAGAAAGGCTGAGTCTCATCATCTGTTTCAAGGACCTGGATAGGTCAACATTTAGTGGCACTGACTTGGGTTTGCCAGGTCTGTCTGCAGCACCGCCACAGCAGCAGGAACTTCTGGGTTGGTTGCAGAGCACCTGCAATACCAAATGCCATAATTCAGTATTCCTTCCCACCTAGTTCAGCAGCTGCTTTCGGCATGCCCGGCTTAAAACTATCTTCTTTCCCCTTTTCTCCCCACGACTGCTCTGCTGAGAATATTTTGGCCGTGTCAAAAAATTCAATATTTCTTTTTAAGTGTATTTTTTGCTGTGGCTTGTTTGTTGAAACCCTACTTTGTGTGAAATTAACTTTGAAACTCTTGAACCTGATGAGGTATTGAACTGACAGCTGTAGCTCTGAAGATCTGCCCTATTAGAGAGAAATCCCCAATGGTGTGTTACTTGTCCAAAACGAAGGTCTTTTTGCTCACTATTTCTGTGTATTAACATCTGAACATAGCATCTCAGTAACAGGTGTGTGGAGTGTGTTCTCCTTCAGCTCTGAGACGAAGGTTTGTGTTCAGCAGAAGCAGTTATAGGTGGTGGTGCCCTGGGCAGGGAGTTGTGCTGGTGCGATGGCCGGCTGTCCAGTGCCCCGGATGGAGCCGCACAGAGGAGCAGGCTCTGGGCAAGTTGGGGGGTGCAGACTCAAGCTGGTGCCGCCGTCACCTTCTGCAGGGAGAAGCTGCGCGTGTCTGCATGGCACTTTTTAGGAAGACTGAGCACTCGGTCTGCTTGGAAAGCGTGAAGGCAAAGCAGGTCGCTTTATCTTCCCCACAAGTGGGGAAGGATCTGAAACTGGTGTAAATTACAGGCTGCATTTTACTCGATGAAATCAGTGATCCACAATAAAAATCTTGCACTTGTGGTCAGCTGGTACAATGGGAATTTTGGGACCTATATGCTATATTAATGAACTATGCCCTTGTGTATGTGTGTTGGGTAGGTGGGCAGCATTCCTCTGTAGCAGCTACAGTGATATTTCTGCCTATAACAGAAATAATCTCAATTTTAAATTCAAATATAATCTGGTTTTAATGTTAAAAGACCTGATTACAAGTATGGTGTAGGACTTGCTGTTCCTTATGACGAAAGGAGAAAGATAACTAGAAATAAAGATGCTGCATTGTTTTTAGTTAAGCATATGTTGACTAAACTTAACTAGACCCTGGAGATTTAGCTTCCCCCAGAGTCAGACTGTGGTTCTGAGGTGCCTGCAGAGAAGATCACTTATGTTTCAACCTTGAATGTCAAAATGAAGAGAGTGCTCCTGAGATGATGCTGGGAAAGGTGCTGTGGTTGCTTCACTACCTTGGCAAAAGATGCACAGGAAAGGCATATAGGTATGAAGCATAAAGCACGTAAGGCATACAAGTGGCCAGTAACAGCATTTCATAGAAAATCTGCCGTCCCTGTGTAGGTGATAGATTTCCAGTGCCATCGCTGTGCTGCTTCTGTCTGCATGGCAGAGAGTTTCTCCCTTGTGAACACGAATGGGTGACAGTTTCTGGTGCCCACGGGAGTGTGGCAATGGAGGCTGCACTGAACGTCCCACGGGCTGTCTCATGCCCAGACAAAGCAATGGCTGGTGTCAAGCTCCCAGCTTGGTAACTGGGCAGTGACATAGATGGCATTGCGGAGGAAGATGAGAGAGGAGTGACCTTGTGGTTTTCTTCTGGAGTCATGATTCAGGAAGCATCGGTTCAATTGCTCGGTCTATTATGGGCATGGCCTTGGCTGAGCTGTTGAACTGTTCTGTGCAACGAGGATTTGCAGACTTCAAATTTCCCTCTCTCGTCTGCTGTGGTTGTGGTCCCTGCAGACTGGGAGGAAACACAGAGGGTAGCCTGAGAACCATTTTGTATGGCTTAGCCTGCACTGTAGCTCTATTAAGGGTAAGATAAATATAATTTAAATTCAATTTGACCTTAAGTGGCAGCTGTGACAAAGCATGGCATGTTTGAGGTCTGGGTACAATTATGTGGAATTGCTAAACACCATACTTCCATCGTGACCTTTAGATTGCACCGAAGCCAGAGGAGGTCCCTGATTTTAACTTCTGAACTCCAAATCACCCCGCTGGAAAGAGACTTCAGAAGCTATTATAATCACAGAGAATATTTTGAAGTGTGTAGAAGCTATAAGCAAAATATTTATTTTACGCACTTGTCTGCATTTAATCCATAAATCTGCCTACTACGATAGTGTTTTACTGGTGTAGATGAGGCAAGTAAGCTGAGATCATAGCAGACATGTCCTATAAGGCTTTACAGAAAATCATTCCTTTTTAATCCCTTTATCCCTGTTATTTCCTACCACTGTGAAAATCCAGTGGCAGGGAAAGCTGGCACAGTGTAGGACAGATGCATAATATGTAATGCTAAGCAGGCAAAAATCCTTCTGTTCATATAATACTCCGAACACATTATAATTGTCAATGTTAGTGCTGTGTCCTACATAAATAAAAATAACTTATCAATACTCAACAGAGTGTTATACATCTTTGGATAACCTCATTATGTGTGCTGTCTTGATATCAATGACTAAACTTCTAATTAGAGTTAGCCAGAAAAGTTGGACCGGACTAGGTTATGAAAAGCAGGTATTACCCGGAGGGCTACCTGGGTGTAAAAATGAGTTGTGTACTGCATGTTCTATAGCACCTGATCTCAACCTTTTAATTTTATTTCTTTGCATTGTTTTTTCCATGCATAAACACTGAAAGCATGCTTAGACAGTGGAATTGAGCTTAGATGTCCGGAGGGCATCTAGAAATTTTCAGGTGCATGATTGCTTCCTTGATCTTCTCATTAAAACATCTTTCTGTCTGTAGTACAAATTTAATCAGCTGAGCTACATCCTCTTATGCTGAAGGCTCTGGGAGCCCTGGCTGATCATGGCAGTGTTTGAGACTCAGTACTACCAGGGTGAGAACGGCGTTTGTTAAAGTGCACGAGAAGGGCGTACGGTGGCTGCTGTGAAAGCGAGACGTTGCAGTGTGCCTAGTGCTTGGGGAAGGGGGAATACTTCACGAGAACTTCTTGTCCATACTTACATGTGCATTTTGAAAAGGAACGTTTAAAGATGAACATGGCAGTAGGTGTAGTGCTGTCTGTGAAAGATTTGTGTGAGCAGTAACAGCAGCCGTTTTCCCCCAGAGTAAATCGTAGTGACCGCAGGTTGTCCCGCCTGGCTGATACTGAGCAAGGACAGACCCTCTGCAGCCCCCCAGCCGCGTTTTCATTGCTGCAGTGTGTGTAGATCCTTTGAATTGTAGTGTTGAACTGAAAGAAGGAAAATGGCATGTTGCTCTCCTGCTGTCTCGCAAGGGAGGAAATTGGACTGATGGGACTATCCAACATGCTGAGCGTAATTCCATTGCCATCGGAAACCTCACAGAAGTACCATGAGGCTGGAACTTTGCTTGGCGTGGTACCTCATGGTCCCTTGCATTTGCAGCAGGACAGCCTGGTCCTTGCACTCTCGCCCTCGCATCCCCCGGCTCCATCCCCTGCCGCAGGATGCCAGCATGGCGTGGACACCCGGCCCTCCCGCTCCCACCGCTCCTCCGCAAAACAGGGTCGCTGCTATTTAATTGTGCAGTTCAGGGCTGCAAATTGTAGCTAATGAAGGCA
>NW_010242950.1:28547-74226 GCF_000690775.1 Eurypyga helias | reverse complement strand
CGCTTCCCCATGTTACTAACCATGAAGGAACAAAGGCTTCTGAACCTCCTCCCTTCTTTCTCGCCCTGTTAAAACACCGTATGATTCTCATGGCAGCTTTGCCAGAGCAGCTCGCAGGCTTGGTGCAGGCTGGAGCACGGGTCTTCCGACATGCCAGCTGTAGGGATGTAACCCCAGATGGATGAAATAGAATAGATGGGATCTTTTAATCTAGGGCAAGAGAACACGTGGAGCATGAAGGCAGTGTCAGTTTAAGATCGTGACAACAAAAATAGGGGTTCTTTCAGCCATAGTAATTTAAAAGAATGGTTCGTTTTTCTGCTGTTCCTGGCATTCAGTAGAAATTGTGGGAGAGTGACAGGTTCTCCAGCTGTTCTCATCCAGCTTTAAAAACATCGGCCTTAGGAAATGACTTTGTACCTAACCTATGAGCAGTTTTCCAATTATTTTACTAAATAAATACAAGTGTTCTGTAAAAACAGCTGCTACTGTTAGAAGATATTTTTCCATAAGGTAAAGTCAACCAAAGAGAATGTGCTGCTTTTAGATAAGTGCTCCTGGAATAACACAGCGGGCAGAGCTGGAGAGTTGCGATGCTGAAACCTGGGGCAGGAGGAGCCCTCTGAGCTGCAGATTGCTGCCACGGGCCTGGCTCTCCCCCCGCCCTGGCCAGCCATGGCTCCTGCAGCCCCTGTAACCCCTCCAGCTGCTGCAGCTCTTCGAGTTTTAGTTAACTTTTTGTTCTTTTATTTAAAGGGATAGAGACTGTTTACACTCCACCGGTGACTTTGTTGTCTGTGTTTCAGCATCCCACTGCGCACGTTAGAGACAGATGCTGTGATATTACCTCTGTTTTGTTTATGGGCATCGGGAGCCCAGCACAGATTTGGCCAACTTCAGATGAGAATTCTATGGCAGGGGTGAGGGTTGAACCCAGAGTTTTTGAGTTGCCAGTCCAGGTCTGGTTCATCACCCAACCCTGCTACTCTTCAAACTAGGTTTAAGGTGGGGTTTAAGTCTATGGTGGTACATTGGGAACGTGCTGTTCATGCTCGTGGTGACAGATGAACAGAGCTTCCCCCCTCTCGACTGGCTGGCTGGCTGTCCATGGCTTCCACACGGAAACCTTACGAGCCCAGAAGGGACAGCTCCTGGCCAAAGCAACCGCTGTATTTACCTGCTGTGCCGGTCATCCCAGGGAGAGTCACCACATACCTGCACATCACGTACTTGTGTATTTGTCAAAATCTAGGCAAGAGCACCAAAACCCCATACCTTTGCCTTGAAAATCCACACAAGAACCCCGACAGCCCCCTGGAGACCTGTTTGCCCATGAGGAATGCTGCAGCACAGGCCAAGGTGAAATCCAGTAGGATCATAAACTCTCAGTGCAAAGACTGACTTTCCTGTGGATTTTTTAAGCATTTAACAGAATTTAATGGAGCATTATCTCTCACTAAGGAATAAGATGGCTGTAAGAGCAGCTTCTGTAGACCCTGCTCCTATAAAATCTAGTCGGTTTCATATCTATTAAAGTCTAAAGGCCTTTCCTTAAAGTTGTGTTATTTAAAAAAAAAAGAAGAGATTCATTCTTGATGTCTTGGGCACATTATTGCAGTAACCTCATCCTTGGACCACAGCTTTGGCAGAACACACACATCCATAATGAGGGACGATGTGTTCTGTCGAGTTTGTATTACAAAAGAAAATGAACAAGTATATTAGGAAGTAAGGGGCAAATAGGGAAGACTACTTTTTTGGCAAAGCTTTGTATTACAGATCTCATTTCTCTGGTTGCAGCTGCCTTTAGGCACCCATTTCAGTGAGCTGCTATATTATGCTTAACTGTAGATGCTTCCCAAATTCGCTCTTTGGTGAAACAGGCATTTGTGCAGGTTCCCTATAAAAATGACTGATATGGGTTTTACCATGAACTCTGGCACTTCTCCATTATAAGAAAGGATCACATTTTTAGAGAGATTTTTCAAGATGGGAATAGTGCAGCAAACATTTAAAATGTCCAGTTTAATCCTCTGTCTTCCCCTAAACAAGCCTATATGGGCAGGATTTTTAGCTGTTCTGAAATGAAAGCTTCCTGAAAGAAATATTTCCCTGTGGGACCACCCAGCTTTCAGTCCTGCTTCTGTGGGAAGGTAAGAGCTCTGTTTTCATTTACTGTTTATGAGATGTGCATTCATATTGCCAAGTGACCATAGGATTCTGTGCTCTTAAGAATCTGCAAATGAGATGAGGCTTATTATTTTTTAATGCAAAAAGGATTATTGCGATCTTAGTGCAGGGATATGTAACCTCAGCTACGTGTCTTGCTGTGGGATATATATTGAGGCTTTTGCTTTAGGAAGCCAGGAAAGTACATGCAGTATTTTCCAGTCATTCTGTCCAGCATATAAAAGCAGTATTTATTAGAAATAACACTATAGGGGGGTTTCTTTTTTTAATTGCAGACCATGATCTGTAGGAAATCGCCCTCCTGTTTGTGTGCATTGCTTTACAGTGTTGAGATAAATGCCAGGACATATTTTCAACATAAACCTTCACCTTAATAAGAGAAGATTCATTATTATCCACTCCCGTCTCCATGCACAAGAGTTGGTCTCACAGTCCTAAGGGAAAATAAAGTCTGATAATCAAGTAATCCCTTGTTAATTTTTCCCTTCAATAAATTAGGATTTACATTATAGGATCATGTTATTGGTTGTCAGGCCTTGGCCCTGCTTAAACTGGGGTTTCTGCAGATGGGATGCTCTCTAATTCTCGTGTTCCCAGCACAGTTTACTTCTGAGCAGGTTCATTGCACAGAGGTGTACAAAGAACTGTTGGTGGAGGGCAGCTCACATCTACCCTGAAGTGCCCATGTGCTTCTGTGTCCCGTGTGTGGTCGCCTTCAGTATTTCTGTCGGTTTCATCAAAAGAGTGCTGAAAAACAAATGTAGAAATGGGCAGGAGTGAGGAGGTTTATAAGGGAAGAGAGTTTGGACATGTTTATTAACTAGAAAAGCTGGGTTTTCACTGCTGCTTATTACTATACAGAAACTATACCTTGGTTTTGCACACTCATATGGCCTTTTTTAAAAATAATGTGTTAATAATTAATGTATTCTTTCGGTGGCTCACAGAACGGTTTGAGTTGGAAGGGACCTTTAAAGATCATCCAGTTCCCACCTCCCTGCCAAGCGCAGGGACACCTTCCACTAGAGTAGGTTGCTCCAAGCCTCATCCAGCCTGGCCTTGGACTCTTCCAGGGATGGGGCATCCACAGCTTCTCTGGGCAACCTGTTCCGGTGCCTCATCACCCTCTCCGTGAAGAACTTCCTGACATCCAATCTAAACCTCCCCACTTTCAGTTTAAACCCGTTACCCCTTGTCTTGTCACTACAGACCCTTGTATAAAGTCCCCTCCCAGCATCCTTGTAGCCCCTTCAGGTACTGGAAGGCTGCCGGAAGGTCTCCCTCGCGCCTGAACAACCCGAATGCTCCCAGCCTGTCCCCATAGCAGAGGTGCTCCAGCCCTCTGAGCATCTTCATGGCTTCCTCTGGAGTCGCTCCAACAGGTCCCTGTCCTTATGTTGGGGGCCCCAGAGCTGGACGCAGCACTCCAGGTGGGGGTCTCACAAGAGCAGAGAGGAGGGGGAGAATCACCTCCCTCAGCCTGCTGGCCACGTGTCTCTGGATACAGCCCAGGATAGAGAATAACAGGAAAAACGGCACATGAACTTTCTGAGTTTATTTCTGTCTTCCAGGTGTGCTCAGCCCCATAGGCTCACTCCTGGGTCTGGGCCGGGCAGGGGCCCGGGATGTGCTCTGGATCACAGACCCACACCTTCCCCATCTTTCCTGGGCAGGGCGACCCTCACAAATCCACTCAGCCCCTGTAGCTTCACCTTTCCAGTGCCGGTCCCACTGCTGCCTGGCTCTGCTTCAGAGATGCTGCCGTTTGACTCTCTCCTCTGATTTCTGGCTGCGTTGTCGATGTGGGCACGCTCTGCACCCAGCCTCTGCCGCACAGCCCTGCAGGTCCCACGCAGGGTGGGGGCTCAGCTTCGAGGTTTTTCAGTGCACCAGTCCAAGACAGAAGTGTTAACAGGTAGAAAAGTCCTGACACTTTCAGCTGAAGGTGTCTGATTTAGCAACATGCCAAAGACAAGATCAGGCTATTACAGAAAACATTAAATTAAGAGGACAATATCACTGCTTTGCTGTACAGGAGAAGCATCAGTGGCGTTAAGCAAGTAACCAACTGCTGAGCCCTTTGCGGAGCCCTGGGGACTGACATCCCTGTTCCTAACAGCGTCCTGGGATGTGCAGGGAGGAGGCACAGACCAGCCAATACCCCCTGCACCTCACAAGTCCCTGCTTTCTCTTCAGGGCAGAAACGATGAAGTAAGGCGGCATTTGTCAAAATGCCCATAGGGAATTAGGTGACCAGCTCCCAGGGAACAGAGGCACTTACAGCCCTTTTTAGGTGCTTTTTAAGACCCCAGACTAATTTCCTTCATTGTGTTCTTGCTCTCTTGAGCTCATGCACTATAAATGCAGTAATTGCAATCATTTGTTTTGAACCGTACAAGCCTGAGCTCCAGAACAAGTTTTATTTACTGCAGTTTTATCTGGCAGGTAATTTCTAATAAGCTCAGGAAAATGATAAACCTCTCACTAAATTCATGAACAGAAAAATAGGGCAAATTGATCAAATAAGCTGTTTCCTACATAATAAAAAAATAAATTATTATGTGCATAGCATCCTGGAACAGAAATAGCTCTGATGAAACCATAAAGACAAGCAGGAACTTGCTAGAGGCATCTGTGCAGGGATTTTAAATCTGGGTTCACTCCTAGCAAAGAGCCTAGGAGTCTGCTTAACACCAAACCCTGAATTACTATTACCTGTTGCTGGTGGTGGAGCTGCTCGCACATTGACCCTGCCCTGTCAGAAGAGTGCTGGGTTATTTTGAGATGCAGCCTTGGCACGCTGGAGCCCTGTTTCTGCCCTTCTCGTTGTTGACTGAAGAGCAGTCCTCTTGCGGGAGCAGAGAGCGCCTTGCTTCTTTCCATATTTATTGAAAATGAAACCAGACCAGGTATTCACAATGTCATATGTGAGATTTGTTCCACATCTTGTTTAATCGAATGTATGATGTCACTGAATCTGAATTGCAAATAGCTGAATTCAGGTATTGGGTTTTTCTAAAATGAGCTTTTAATAATTGTTGAGCTTTTTCATCTCAGCTGTGTGGCTTAATTTACATTAAAAATTTGAATTTCATCTGAAATTCTCAATCTAGCAGTGTTAACACCTCTCGGAGATAAGTAAAAGATTGCTACAAATGAGGTCTGGGCTGGGATGCCACAGTTGATTAACATCACATAAGGACAATTAACAGTGTTTTTAGGAGAGGATAGGAAGAAATTATCATATGCAGTTGAAACTATAAAGAGAATTTTAGGGAGGTATGTAATTAGGCAGATTAGGCTGGGGTGGCGGTGGCTTTAACATTCCTACCCTGATGAAAAGCATTAACGGATTTCTTAAGGACTGTATCGGTTCTTTAAAGACTAGTCTTACATCTCTCATTCTAAAAGATGTATTTACAAAACAATTTAAATGTCAAATTCATTCCATATTAACATCATATCAATTCTAAATGGTCTGGCATTGCCAAGAAAATTAACGAGAGCTTCACTGCTGAACTCTGAATTTCTTGCTCATTTGAGTTTGAATGAGGGGAAGGTCACCTAGGAAATGAGAGCATACATTGAGACGGGGTAAGGAAAGCTTACAGCCGAACTGAATCTTTTCCATTTCCACAGGTTGAAGGAGTGGCCACAGGGCGAGGACGGCCATGTAAAATAACACCAGCATAGCCTTCTCATTTCCCAGCGTACAGCAGCGTTGTGTGTGACCTCGTGTCACTTTGTGCTTCATTATCAGTCATCCTGTGCGGGCTGAGGAAAGCTTTAGCTGCAGCCTGGGTTGTGAAGAATGGCAGCAGATGGAAAATTAGAAAGGTTTGCTTATGGTTCCTTGGAAATGCTCTCCTTTGAAACCTCTGCTGTGCTCCCCAGGCTCCGTGCATACACCCAGATGGAGAATAGTATTACTCGGAGGCTCCTATTTTCCTTGTCATTTGGAATATTGGTAACCGGGAGTGACAGGGTGCGAGCTGGAAATGACCCACCGTGCAGCATCCTCTCTGAGCTTGACTGAGACTTGATCCCTGTGAGTTTCCCAAACCGAGAAGAACAATTACGGTCTGTGATTAAAAAGCCAGGGCAGCACGGTGGGTGCAAATCAAGATAACCGTTTCTCTGCAGCTCTTCCTGCCTGCCCGTGGGGCTCAGGCCCAGCCTCCGCTCAGGGTGCGGAAGTGTCTGCTTTTGCTGGGATCGTGGCGCAGGGTGCTGAGCGGGGGTGGCACGGGACAGGTGGCTGTGGGTCTGTGGAGGTAGATAAGGCAGCAGGGGGGTGAGCCGCGGCGCTGCTCCTCACCCGCACACGATGTGCTGCTGCGGCACGTAGGTGAACAGGGATGCCAAAGTGGCTGATTCTCCCTGTGCGTTGTTGGGCCTCAGGCTGAGGGCACCCCGCATGCTGGGCTGCCCTCCCTGTGTCCCGTCCCACAGGACGCCTGCCGCTGCGCCAGATCGCACTGGGGAGAGAGTCACCTGTGTTTTTTGTCAAGGGGAGCACTCTTAACACAGTACTGCTAGGGCTACCAGCGTTGCTGTCGGGAGCTGAAGTACTCCTGCCTTGGGCACTAAAATGAAGCAGCAAAGCACACTTGGCGAGGAGAAAAATATCTTCAGTGTCAGCTTTAACAAATGCTGCTCTCCTCTGCCCCTGCAAGAAGGTTTGGGAGGTAGAGTGTGTTTGTTGAACTCGCATATATACTTCATAGCATTGAGGTGCCTTGGGCAAGATGTCCTTGATACCGGAAAGTGCAAGACTGAATGGCTCACAATACGAAACCTGTCTGTTCCCAATCAAGACTAAGCTCTTGGAGGTGTGCATGGGGGTTCGTAGCAGGAACCCAGCAGGGAGTGTGCCCCCGGTACCCCATCCTGAGCACAGCACAGGGCTGTGCTGTGTGGCAGAGCTCAGCTTTGTGCTTGCTGCTTTCATCTTCCTCGTGTCTGGGGAAGCGATGGCTGCTGCTGAGCCTCTGGGGAGGACAAAATCGATGTCTGACAAACTTCCACTTCCTCACACCTTCTGGGACCTCGCAGGAGACTATGCTGTCTGTGTTGCAGCAGCTGAGAAGGCCACAGGCTTGGCCAGGTCCCCGCTGGTTAGACAGGAACCGTTTATCCCCAGCTAGTTGCTTTCATGGTTTGATCCATTGCTTTGAGACGGTAGTGCCCAGGATGGGGGCTGTATGTCAGCATGGAGCCAGAGGCAGGGACCGTTCTCCTGGTGCTCCAATCAAAGCAGCTGCCTCCCGTCAAAACATCAGCCCTTTGGGTTTTTAACTCACCTTGGCAGAACATCATGACCTTGGGTGACAATATCATGCTGGAGGAAGCTTCCAGGAACCACTGCCTTAAATGTGTCTTTCATGACTTCAGGTACTTTACATACTGCCCAGTAATTCTGCATTGTACTGGGTAGTGTTATATAGTGCTAAATGTCTCTCTTACCAGGTTACTACAGGCTCTGTCCTTTTAAATGCTTGACTGCATTCATTCATTCATTCATGAAATAAATTCCATGTATATCACTAAAGATTATTCTGCTATTGTACAGAAATCCTTTATCTGTCCTGAAACTTCAAATAAATCTTTGCGTCTTTTGAAATAACCTTTGAAATATTTTTCATCAAAATGAGTGAAGTAGCAAGAATAATAGATGTTGTAGGATTTGTATCCAGTATACTTTCCTGCTACTCCAAATGCTTTTGGAAATGCTGATTGATTTGCAACAAAGCTTAAAATGTCACCAGGAGGAATGAATGAAAAATACACTGCTCTAACGTATGTTGAAGTTGAAATTGGCTCAAAGTTTTAACCTTTAGAGGTGCTTTTTCCTTTTTAACTTTTCACAGCAGTCTAATAGTTGGAAAGATAACTGGGAACAAAATGCACATAGAAGAAATTAATAAATTATGCTCTTATTTTTGGCACATTTACAAGAGAGACATGTTAAAACTCCAGTGACAAAAGAGAGGATTGCTCTACTTAAAGTAGTGCCTGCTCGTTTGGGTGCAGAGGGAATCTGCATTGCTGTGCTCTGAAGGATACCTGGCCTGGCTGCATTTTGCAGGTCGTTTCCTTGGGAGGGGTACAACTCCCTAACTGCACCCACAAGCAGACTGCCCTGCGCCCAGGGAGGGTGCGGGAAAGGCCTCTGCTTCTCGCTGGAGCCCTTACATGTAACGTAGGTAAGGGGATGGGATGGCGCACAGGACTTCTTAGCAGGATGGGATCGTTCGTGTCTTGGTCAGTGGTTGAAACCTGGCTGGGAGAGCAAGAGCCGAGTCCTGGCAGTGTTTCCTACCCAGCTGGCTTTGTTGGTTCAATTGTAAATGCAGTATATCAGCGAACTGGATACATGTTTGTGGATGAATAATAACAAGGGCTTTGCCCGCTCTAGAATTTGCGGTAATTGAAACTGCAAAATTAGGTAAACATTGTTTGAAACCCAGCCAATTTCTGAGACAGCAGAGACACCCTTCAGTGACATTAAGGCTGCTTCCAGGCCCTCCAGCTCCTCTGCGTTTGCGCACACACCCTTTGCTTGCTGGTTGTCTTCCAGTCTTCAGGGCGCTCAGTGTTTTTTGCTCCTCGGGTTAGAAATGTGTGGTGCCTTCTAGGGTATGCTGCTCTTTTTTTTTTTTTTTTTTCCTGATGAATTTACTCACTGGAGTATAAAAAATAATAAAAAAAGCCTCGGGTCCTCTCTCACTGAAATGAGTTTGTGATTGCTTCTGGCTGGTGGGAGACTTACAACATCTGGAGCTGCAGCGTTGGGGAGACTGCTTGTGACTCCTTGGGCCTCCCTCTGCCCTGTCCCCTTCCTTCAGTCACTGCAGGTTTTTGGGCAGTGCAGAAGCCCAACGGAACCGAGCAGTAAGCTGTAACCGAGTGCATAACTTTGCACAAGCACGCATAGGTGTGCCACCCTCCCTGTGTTGGCAGCAGCTGTGGGGTTACATCACTTGGCTGCCCTCTCAGTGCTGACAGCACAAAAGTGTAAAAGTGCTGTCAAACACGGTACTGTGTCTTTTGCATGGGAGGAAACCAGGGCCCTTTTCTTTATTTAGCTCCTTCTGCTGTACCCAGGGCTCTTCCCTGTGCCATAATGATAGTGTGATGGTGAGCAGAGGGGAAGCAAAACCACATCCTCATGTTCACCTGCTGGCTTACAGGTAACTCCAGAAAAAGAAGCAGCAGGCTCAAGTCCTAGTTCATGCCTGTATTGAAACTCGCTGCCCCATCAGAGCTGGAGTAGCCAAACCCCTCACTGCAGTGCGTCTGTGGACACTCGGGCTGGGAGGGAGCTGTGCTGCAAGTGAATTAAACTCCTGCAAACGGTCTGGCTTAATCCTGGGTCTGTAATTACAGGGTGCTCGCACTTTGTTTCTAGAATTAATTTTTTTTTTTAGCAGAAAAAGACTCAAAAAGAATCCACGTATCTCATTTCAGTCTCATGATATGTTTGTTCAACATGGAAAAATCAATGTTGAGCTAAAATTTTGTGGGGAAGAAGATCCATGGAGATTACATTTCTATTTCAGTACAATTCCATGTTTGGCTGCTGCGTAAACTAGATAGTTAATAAGGTCTCCTTGAATAGGAGGTTCATATTATATTTATTGCTGTGCTGGTATGTAAAAATCAATCCCTGTAATTTTTATTGGTGGCCACACGCTATCTTTGGTATCATTATAATTGTGTCTGTCATTGATTGACAGCAGCCAATGATCAAAAGCACTTGGGTAATTCTCATCTGTCATCAAAACACAGAGGGCAGGGAGTGTCCTTCTGTCTGATGCTCTTCTCCAGTGCTTGGGTGATTTCTCAGAGCCGTTGGCTGCTGCTTTGCTTCGATGAAGAAACTTGCCTGGCATTGAGGGGGGATGCGGTGGGATGGCAGCGAAGGGCTGTGCGGTGGCAGAGCGTCGCCTTTGTCTGAGACTCCTTCCCCGCCCCTATAACCGTCCCTTTGGTGTGAATGCAGCCCCTTCTCCCTGGAGTCCAACCCACTGCAGCACCTGACAGGAATGCTTCCCCTGAGTTTGTGTTGGGATAACGGGCAGTTAATGATAGCTGTGTGCTTGGCTGGGGAAAGGTGATAAGGAGAGGGAATAAATGCATCCCTTGGAGAAGCAGTGCGTATGTATCCTGGATCTCTGTCTAGGCTTTTTATCTGATCTGGAGAATGAAAAGGAGATGACTTAAATGAGATCTGAGTGCATTAATCTTCTTGTATATCTGAGTGGGGTGGAAGCAGACGGCTGGAAGGAAATCGGTCCTGGGCTTCCTGGGCACATTGGCAGAGAGATTTTAGAGAACCCAGGGGAGCCTCTCCATCAGCCACCAGACTGGCTGTAAGGGCTCGATCCTTCACTTTCTGGAGTCTCTCTGAGTTGTTAGTTAAACTATTTGATTACCTATTCAGCTTCCAGCATCTGGTTAGAAGGGTTTGATTATTGAATTTGAACTCGCATTAATTTAGTTCAGTCACCAAAACTAACAACATTTACATGAATTAGCTTTAGATATCAAAATCTAAATATGACATATGATCTTCACCATGCCTGCAATAAGAAATAGCAACTCCCTATATATTAGATCTATAGAAACTCAGTTTAGTCTATAGTGCTCATGAAGAAATACTACTTTTACTGCTGTACATTAAATTTCTCTTCCCTTGGCTGATAATCCTCTGCATGTTAGTCTCATGACTGCTTTAAAGATTTTTTAATTAATGTTGAAATTACTCATTTGGGTAGTAGAAGCATCTGTTTCAGTATTATATCCTTGTCTGGTATTTCTTCAGTATATAAGGGATGATGCATTAGAAAGACATTTGAGATGCAGGTTATAAAAATACCACAAAGGCACAGAAAACATTTGTTGGAAGAGTGATCTGTGAAATTGTATGCATTTCTCTTAGAAAAGATGACACATATATATGGGTAATGTTTATGATTTCTTCCTCTAGGGCCACGGGGATTAAATGGGGAACGGCCGCAAAGGGAGCAGGTTCTGATGTGGCTGTGGGTCAGAGGATTACAGCTTTGGTTAGTGGGAGTCAGGGTTCAGGAAAGACAGGGAGCAGGAAAGCTTTATTCCTCAGGACCACAGAGCTGATCTAAATAAGCTTGGGCTGTCCAAAAGAGGGTCTTCCATCGGTTGTAAGACGTGCGGGGCTCACGGTTCAGGGTGGAGGCAGTGAGGGTGAGGTACGGGGAGGAGATGGATGCCTTCAGCTCCCAGCGAGCCCTGGCAGGGCTGTGGGGCACAGGGAGGACTGCACCACACTGACCTCTGCTGTAGGGCAGTCCTGCAGCTCGGCAGGACTGGATTTCTGGTTACGAAATGCGACGGCGCGAGGCGGAGGGGCTGATACGCAGGTGGCCAAGTGGGTTATGGTCAGTTCAGCGGGGTGGCTATGTTAGGGACAATATGATCATCGCAGCTCCAGCCTCAGAAACCAGTTTCTCGGCCAAGCACAGAAAGCCTTCAGTGAAGATTAAATCTTGTGTCCCTAAAGACAAAAGGCTTATACTGAATTTGATGTGAGCTGTAAATCACTGGGCTATCACTAGGGCTAAGGTTAGGTTCAGGTTAGGGTTCAGAACAGCATCCTCAGGAACACATTTTATTCTTGATCCTCTAAATCCCTGCCAGGGATAAAAGGCTTGTGGTTGGTTATCAAATGATAGTGGTGGCTCCCTTGGCTGTTTTTAAGCCATAGTTTTGTGCAGATGTTAGATAAATTTTCGGAGGAACAAAGTGCTCAAGAACTTGATTCATGGGTGGATCTTGGCTCACATTTTACAGGTCTCCAAGGAACCACCAGAAAATTATTTTTTCCTGATTTGTTTGAAAGCATAACCCTGTGGTACGTGAACTGTTGGCATCAACGCAACTCAGAAGGAATGATGAACCATTTGTCAAGGAAAGTAGCTGCACATACTTTAGCCCTACAGCCCTCCAGGCTTTCAGGTACTACCCAATACAAGAAGAGAGTCCACTCTTGCCTTTTGGAACCCCAAGTCCAACTTTAAGTTTGGTTTTTTTCCTTAGAGTTCACCCTATACCTTTTTTTCCTTTGGGAGGATACCCTAGCCCCGGGAGTCTTGTCTGGCTGGAAAAATCCTGCCCGTATTGGCTGTTTCTGAAGTGGAGCCCTAAGCCAAGCCCGAGGTCCCTCTGGTTCAAGCCTCCCAAGTTCCCCTCCAGGAACATCCTTCCACCAACTCCCCCACAGTTCCTCCTGTGCTGCAGCTTTGCTCCTGCTCATCATCAGTGCCTCAGAGCAGTTATAGGCTTTGCATTTGTTTGAGGAAGGGCACTTGGGTGCAGGAAATGAGGAAGAGAAAAAAGAGGGATGAAACGAAGTGTGAAAATGAAGGCTGGAAGGAATTTCTGGGGAGTTTCTCATGTTCCCTGACCTTCTGCCATTGCTCCACATCTCCTCAAGGATGCACACTTCACAGCTGAGATCCACTGGTATCCACAGCCTGAGGTTTTCTTGTCTTGAAATGCTGATCTGGGCCAAATTCCAGGCATTTACTCATTTAGATTAGTAAATCAGAGAGAAATTAAAGATGAAGATGTATTATCACAGTCTTTAGCTTCTGTGTAATATTGGTGCCTGCCTATGATTTTGTCATTACATCAGGCCTTCAGAAGTAGAAATTGCCTTCAGTAATTTAATTCTTACTGTTTTATTGCATTCTTTTGTTGCTTCCTTGACCCTGCATCTTTTCTCTGAGTAGTAATAGGTTTTTACATGTTTTCCTTGAATATCTGTGCCTCAGGAATATCAAATAACTGAATGGCATATCCATTCTCTTCCACTCGTAACCGAGCGTGAGAACTGGCTTCACGTACACAGTTCATAGAGCTTGAGGCTGGGCAGGACCATCTGATCGTCTGTTCCGACCTTCCCTGTGTCACAGGCTGTACATTTCTGCTTCCTGCCTATGTAGCGACAGCAGTAGGTTATAGCTGACTAAAACAAATCTTACGTGAAAACCTCGGGCTTCCCTTTGGAGTGTGCAAAAGATGGACAACATCCACCTGTGCTATCCCGAGTGATTTGTTAATTACTAGCACTGTTAAGTATTTATGCTTTATTTTTGGTTTGAGTTTATCCATCGTATAATAACTTCAGGTATTGTTGGCTGCTACTCCTTCATTTGTCATTTTCTCCCAGAAAACACTTGCTCTTGTTCTCTGCACGCAGAGCCAGGCTACCCGCACCCAGGCTTCTCTGTCCTCACCGGAAGATGCTCTCTCCAGCCACAGTGGAAACGCTGTGCTGGATTTCTGCACTTTCTCCAGTGACGCAGTTGGAGGGGAAATTGCTGCTGCAGGTCAGTGGGATTCAGGGGGGGATGTCCTGGGACAGTGCCAGGGGTGAAGCACAGGCAGGCTGGCTGGGGACCAGTCACTCTCTCACAGCATCTTTTAAAGTAAATGGGATTTTATGTTCCACAAGTCACTAAGTTCCATTCTTGCGTTGCTACCATCAAAGGCAGAATGGTGTGCGGGATGCCCACTGGTCTAATCCAGAAGAACTACTCTTATATTCTTATTTAAGATCTAAAACTTGCATTCTAATAACTTTGTGGTGATTCTTCATGAAGTACTATGGCTTCCTCCACAACAGCTTGTTCCAGCTTGCCCAAGGGCTACGACTTTCATTTTGGCTGGGCTTGCTCAAGGCCTGCTTTCCACACTGCCTTTCATCAAGGGTAACAGTACCGCACTTAATTAGAGGTATGCACTCCGCTGCCAGTGTTGGAGTGGAACAGAGTTCATATCCCGAGTTCCGCTTCAAAGGAAATCATCGTGGGAAGTCATGTATTTTTTATCACTGTCCTTTATGTAATGGTTAATACCAGTGATTATTATAGAGCAGCACAACATCGCCTATATTCTGTCCTCTCAACAAAAGGATTTAAAGATTACCAGCCCATTAAAACCCATCCTCCCTTTTAGAAAATAAATAAAGGCTCAAACCTCTTGCTGTGCAATTCAGAATGGGATATACGACGCTTCAAAGTTTTTCAAGAACTGATACTGTAACGTGTCATTAAGCACTTCTCCATCATCAGTAAGAGTAACATCAATGTGAATGTTACCCAGGATTACCCTGTAATCCCCACGCACAGAGTGGTGCCCCTGCCGAAATCACATGTAGGTCTGACCCAGCTCACGCTCTTTTTCAGTCCAGGCAGTGTCCATGTTCCTGCTTGACCCTAATACCTGCTGGTGTCTGGCCAAGTGAGGATGCAGTTGAGAGATGTTGTGGAGCCTTTTCCCCCTTCCTCTTGCGTGCTGAGGTGCTGCCTCTTCAAAAGCAGCTAGCTGATAGTGTGCTTTAGGTAAGACTAGAGGCTGCTGAAGGTTACTGTAATTTCACTGCATGATTTTGCTGATAATAAGCAAAACAAGTTTGTTTTTTTTTCCAGCAGTGAAAGGGATGCCTAGAAAAACAAGAGCATGGCATTAAAAATAGCTACGGGGAATCTGCTGTGCTCCTTGCAGCCTCTGTATTGTGCTATTAATAGTGTGCTTTGGGTATCCGAAGAGCTACTACCCTTCCTCTAGCAGGTGCCAAGAAGCAATAGGCAGTGCTGTGTCATCAAATTGTGCTGCCGTGCAGAACTCTAATAGGGACTCACACATTTATACGCCAGCAGATAAGTGCGGTACTACCAGGCGTTTCATGCAAATGAAGGGTTATTCTGCTGTGACACTGTCAGATCATTACAATTTTCTGTTTTAATAACTCCTAAAGGGGCTTTAAAATCCGAAGTTGAATTTCAGGTGAAAGCCCTGCGGGTACAGGTGCCTCTTCTTCTTTGGTCTGTATTTGCACCCCCAGCTGACAGACCGCTGTTGGGAAAGGTGGGGTTGTGCCCTGCTAGGCCGTGCTCTTCAGTCTGCAGCGTCGTTTTGGAGATGTCTTGGTGAGCTGTCTCCGAGTGTAAAATTGCAGGGTACTCTGTGCAGTGCTGTTCCTGGTCTGTGTGTACATAATCATTTTTGTTAAGTAGAAAAAGTAATATTCTATTCATTTTAATATTGTAACATCTGACATAACTGCAATGCTCCAATATTAATGGCTCACTTGAGGCCAATTCTTCTACTTGAAGGGCTTTTGCCATTGCGAATTCATCATGCAGCCATCAGGCAAAGAGTTATCATTCACTCTTTTTTCATGAAGGACAGATATTGATATTCTCTCAAGATGTGAAAATAGATCCCCTTATCAGCACTGTTTAGCATACAGGCTGTGTGCAGAGGCTCGTTTCTCTGGCAATACTGTGAGATTGAGAGGCCTTGTGTCGCATCAGGGAGCTCCACTTCCCTGTAGAGCAGTCGTGGGAATACCCGGTTGTTACAACTTCAGCCTAAAAAGCTGGATTTTTGTTGGGTTTTGTGTTCTTCATTGCCTGTATCTAGCTGGATGTGTATTTTGGTCTGGCTAATGCGAACTCCCGTGCTTTGAAATCGATTGAATGTTAATCAGAGACAAGGACAGATGTCTTTGAATAGCCCAGGGTATTGCTCGTGGGGCAAGTTGGACCAGAACAAGGGCTCTGCCTGGGCCAGTGAGCTGAGCTTAACTTAGAGCTCTGCCCCAGCGAGACTTTGAGCAAGTTGCTGAGGCTCGGCACGCTTCCATTTTTCATTGGTGAAACGCACAAAATAGCGTCTCTGTTTTCACGTGCAGCTCTCCTACGTGCAGGCCTCCCAGGACTTGCCGAACATGACGGATGCAAATGAAAAAGCAGAGTGAAATGGTGCCATTCTTGCCCAGCTGTGTGCTGAAACTGCGTGTGGAATGGAAAAGCCTCCGAGGCGGACAGCTTCTCACAGGCTGCGAGCAGGGCTTCCAGCATTCCCGCTTCGGCAGCCGGATGTGGTGGAGGAGCTGCTCTCCTGAAGTTGGCGTCCCAGGCTCATATAAAATGCAAGGCCAGGTGTCACTGAAAACCCAAGCCTGTATGGTTTTTGACGAGTTCAAGAATGTTCTTCTATGGTAGCATCCCAGGTTTGCTTTAGAAAGTATCTAGTAAATGCCAGTAAAATTAATGAACTGCTTTTGGCTGGTGGGTCTCCAGTGATGGGTGATTTGGAGTAGCAGTGAACACGCGCTCTTGGCACTGCCGGCTAAGGTCTGAGCGTTATTATGTAGGGCAGAAGTGATTGATTTCCTTGTCTAAATTGTTCGCAAGCTTAGTCATTACTTTTGTAGCTGATAATTTCACTGGAGCTTGGGACCTGCCATATTATGGCTTATAAAAGTTTAACCATCAGTGAACTCTTAAGCAATAAATCACTGTGGTGCTGTATTGCTCCTAAAACTTCATTGAAGAACATGGTTGAAACACTAGGAGAAGGGCAGCGGATTGCAGGGTATGGCATTTAGTGCCAAGGTATCGCAGCAATCCTAAGGATTTGTGTCTTGATCTGGTACAACCCTTATTCACGGGTATGATTTTCAACTTGCCCTCTTAAAGTTGCATCCCGCGGCACTCTGCAAGGTTCAGATGGTCTGGTGGTTACTTTTCTGCAGGCAGTTCTCTCCTAGTCCCAAGCATTTACCGTGAGGCCCCTCCTGACCCGCTTTGACTCAATGGTGATTGCCCAAGGTTGCGGCTTTGCCCTCGACAAGCACGAGCAGCGGCAGGGACCATCTCCTTGGGAGCATGGGTGGGTGCCCGGTTGGGTTTCAGTGGAGCTGTACCAAGGCAAGCTTGCCGTGCTTTGGTTTTTAATTTATACTTGGTTACTTTTCTGCTTTCCACTTCAGAAAACCATGTAGCTGTCTGCATAGCGCTGTGAAATTATTTAAGTGTCTGAGACAACAGAGCCTTGAGTGGTCTGTAGGTGATATATTTAATAATACTACTTATATATTTGTATTTCTAGTGACTGCAGTTTTGTACTGAGCACTGTGCTGCGCAGCACCTGCCCGCTGTGCTGGGGCTTGAGTTGGCTTTTGGGAGGTGTTTAGTTTTGGGTTTTGGCTTTAGTACTTTACTAGGCTTTAACGAGTGATGGGTAAGGTTACGTATTCATTTAAATACAAGGCGTGCTTAAGTCTAGAATTACCTGAAGTAGCTGTCATCTGGTGTGACTGTAAGCTGATTAGATCACGTTTGGTTTCCTCAGTCTTAAGAAGCTTAAATGTAATTAAACTACTTGGCAGAAAAATGGAAATTTAAAAATTCAGTGAACAATGTGAGTTCTCTAATTTAGTAGGACACTGTAGGTGCATTAATAGGTACAGCCCCTTGTGGTGACCTCCCTTCTTGTTCATGGAAATGCTCATGATACTGCACATTCCATCTTGGGAAAGTGCAGGTTTTCCTCTCACAGAGCGGTCCAGGGCCACTTGTCACACAGCTCCTGCAAACCTCTCCTGCCCCTCTTACCATCGTCAACAGCACTTTATTTTTTATTGGTTTTGGTTGTTGAGAGGAAGGAGCAGAAATAAAATGCAACTAAAGCCTATTCTGTAGTCTGGTAAATGGGTTTTGTGCTTAGGTCGGTAATACTTGGTTATGGTTTTTCAGACCTACATTTCCTAGATGCTTACCTACGTCGATAGCACAAGGAAGCATCAGTGCTTCTAAGAAGTCAGGTTTCCTCCTGACAGCTGATCTGGAATCGGCGTCTCGCAGGCTGGTAGGCGCGAAGCGGGGCGCCGTGCATTTCTTCAGAAGTTATTGCGGCGTGCCAAAAAAATCCTATTTTTTCGTCGCACACGGAGTGTGGGAAACCTCGGCTGGTTCGAGGGATTGGAATGTAAGCTAACATTAACCTTGAGCAGATAACCGTGTACCCTTAAGGAGTCTGGAAAGTCCTGAGAAGAGCTGAGTAAACAAGAGCAAGGTACTGCCTCCGCAAGGAGAAGTTGTTTAACGAAGATGTAACAAAGAAGAGATCATCCTATCATGAACTGTTGGTCCTTTGAGTGAACCAATCATGTATGAACACACATTCTTAAGAAAGATATAAAACGAGCTTGTATAAACAATAAAGGGTCCATTTTGGCCTTTGGCTTTGGTGCACGATTCCGTGCGTGTCGTGTCCGTCTCAACAGCGACAACGAAGTGGGATGTGCCTTCCCTTATAACGTGACCTATATAAAGACAGTGTCAAAGCTGTTGTTACATGCTGGAGATTCTGTTTCTGGTCTACAATAGCATCCATGGCAGACTCCATGCATGAATGTGGAATTCAGAATCCAGCCCCATCTGCCTTCCTTGCTCCGTGAGGACACGGATCAGCTCCTCTCAGTAATGCCCTGCAAATGAGATCCCATGCCTTGATAATTGTAAGGGCTGAGCTAATTTTTCTCATAGCAAAAATAATATTTTTTTTTAAAAAAGACTTAGAGAAAAATAGTAGCTGTTAAAATTCTGCCGTTATTGGTCATTTATCGTCTCTATGCCGTCTCCCCTACCCACCTCCATTGCTCTATCTCTACAGAGCAATTTTCCATATATAGTACATTCTGCCTGCCCCTTAAGGAGGGCGCATGTTTATACCAGCGTATGGTCACCTGGAAATCAACTTTTTGGTCATAAGAGTGAAATGGGAACCCGGTGCTAGAGTTTCTGCAGGACTTACTCTGACTCAGGTGCTTAACTGCCGAAGGGCTCGAGTCAGCGGTGTGCTGGAGGAGATGGTGGCACGTGAGACTCATTTGGGATGTAGCTCCAGCAAACGCGTCGCCTTGAGCTCTTCTGTGCATAAAGTGGGTCTGCTCCAAGGGCCAGGACGGGCTGGAGGGACAGGAATGGCACATTGGGCTGGTAAGGGGGCTGTTAGTGGTGTCTGTGCTTGTACACACCCACACCCCTGATGCAGACGGGTGGTGGCTGCTTGAACAGGGCTTTCTTTTATCGCCAAATTCATCACGGGGTTGAAATCGCTGTGTGGTAGCGCTGTGAGTTCAGTGCTGCTCGGGGCGGGCAGAGGGATAGTGCTGGTGAACAGGCAGTGGCGGGCTCGAGGGGACAGCCTGGATGCCGAAACAGGGGGAGGGGGAGGAATCACAACAGTGGCGCGTGAAGGCAGCAATAAATCAGCATCACCTGCAGGTTGCAGAACAGCTTCCCACCTCCGCCCGGCTTGGAGCATCTGTCCTGTTGCCATGCCGTCCTTCCCCGGCACTGCTGGGCTGAGGGCATCTGCTCGTGTGTTGGTCTTGTGAGACGATGCTCTGCTCTGCCTACCGCGTCTCGCTTCGGGCGTCCGGTGCCGCTGAATGTGCAGCCTACAACTGCACAGCTTTCCAATTGCAGTGTGTCTGTTAGTCCCGGGGATTTCTCCTGATAATTTAGCGATGAGGATTTAGCTCTCTAGGGGAAGCCTCTTTGTTCTCTGTCCAGAGCAGATCTACTACTTGGGACATAGGGAAATCTGTGATGGACAAAGACTTTTTGGGGAGGAACTGATTTCCTGCCAAACCACGGGGAAATGCGCTAAAAATGTAAAGAGTATTTTGTCGCATTTATTTCTATGTGTTCAAAGGGAGGGAATATCAGTAGAAATGTGAAAGTTAGCATGTTTTCTTACCGCCCATGGAATTACTCTTTAATATAAGAGTTTATTGTGTAAATTACTAGCGTGAGAGGTGACTGGGGAACCTGCAGCGAAACTCCCTCACGAGGCTTTGCCGTAAATGTTTTGAATTGTACTCTCGAAGCTTATGATGTATTTAGAGCCCCTTGAGCAAATTACAGATTTCATTAATTCCCTACAATTTCCTATATAAGCACACAGTAGTTATTCGTTCTGTTTTATTATAAGAACTCTTCAATGTGAATATATAGAGAGAAATAAATGGTGCTAATTAGCATCAGTTCTGGTAGTGGTTCTGGGTGGGTCTAATTTCACTTATGTTGAGGAAATCCTACATTTCCTTTCCCATTCCTGGTTCTTGCATAATACTATCATTTAACCACATGCATCGGGTTTGGAACAAATGGACATGGATCTGTTAGAATGAGTCCAGAGGAGGCCACGAAGATGATCAAAGGGCTGGAGCACCTCTGCTATGGGGACAGGCTGAGAGAGTTGGGCTTGTTCAGCCTGGAGAAGAGAAGGCTCCGGGGAGACCTTATAGCACCTTCCAGTACTTGAAGGGGGTTTACAAGGAAACTGGGAGGGGACTTTGTACAAGGGCCTGTAGTGATATGACAAAGGGTGATGGGTTTAGGCTGAAAGAGGGGAGGTTTAGATTAGCTTAAAGCAGAAGTTCTTCCCGGAGAGGGTGGTGAGGCACTGGAACAGGTTGCCCAGAGAAGCTGTGGATGCCCCATCCCTGGAAGTGTTCAAGGCCAGGCTGGATGAGGCTTGGAGCAACCTGGTCTAGTAGAAGGTGTCCCTGCCCATGGCAGGGGGATTGGAACTAGATGGTCTTTAAGGTCCCTTCCAACCCAAATGATTCTGTGATTCTATGAAATTCATCTGCCTTAATACCGTCCGTTCTGTCTTGGTCCCTATGAAAGTTGGTGCATCTTTGCATTGGAGTTCCTGGATGTGCTTACTGTTTGTCCTGGCACACGATAGCCATACACAGCCTTGAAATGCTTTTTGCTCTTTCCGTACTCTTTCTGGTTTATCTACATAATTAAAGAAGTTGAAATCTGCAAAGATGGATGCAGAATCAACCCAGAAAGATAAAGATGTCTGCTCATATTTATTTCTTCTGCAAGATACGTTCTTTATAAATCCTTCATGGCACATTAAAAATTGACTCTTCCTTGTCTCAGTGAGCAAAATAATTGTGCATCGCCGAATTTCTCCTTCGAAAGCACAGAATGGATTGCTGTGACACTTTACTCAATATTTAATTCTTTTGTTTGTTTGTGGTTTTTTTCTCTTGTTAGATAGAGAAAAACTCATTCTGATATATGAAGAACCCAGGAACTTCAAACCTGCAGTTGGTTAAACAGCAGCAAGCAGTTTCTTCAGGGATGCTCTATGAAGCGTGGCTAACGTAGGCTATTAGGAAAGGTAGTTAGGAAATGCATCAATATTTAGAAACCATGACTGAAGGGTCTCATTAAAAAAAAAATCCTACCTATAGACAATAAAACTGTATTGTTGAATTTAACAAGGCTGGATCTTAAAGAAAGCATTAACCTTGCTTTGATTGCAAGTGCTCGTTAGCCATGGCCCAGCCCTTGTTTTATGGTCTGGCTCTTAGCATGCGATGAATGCTTCACGCTTCCCTGCGGTAATTCCCTCGGACGGCTGGGAAGTGCCAGCCGCTCTCAGCAGGATGTTTGCTGAGCACAGAGCCTTTCAGAAGGAAGGAAAAGGTAATTTTCTAGTGTTTGAAGGAAAATATGAAAGCGTACCTCATGCTGTTGCTCTAAGTCACCTTAAATTTTCCTTTAATTTTTTTTGAGTGCAGGTTGAAAAATGACGGGTCTAGAGAAAACGCAGAATCCCAGTGAAGGCTCAGCCAGTGTAATGTGCTTAGAGAAAAGTCGAGTGGCAGGACCTGCCCTTGTGTAATAGGGAGTTTGCCACTCTTGCCATCCTCTCCTTGAGCTGTGTGTGCGATGGGCTGTTTTGCTAGTGTTCAGGAGAACATGATCCATAGATGTGCCTTCTTCCCAGTGTTCCTTGGAGAAGGTCAGCCAAGAAGAGCCCCACACCTGGAACAGGAGATGTTCATATTTGCAGTAGTATCTAGCTCTGGAGATGACCGTCTCTGGCACAGACAGCTTTATCCTTGTAAGCAGGGCTGAAATTCTGCAGAGGGACAGAGTTGGGAGTGGCCGTTTGGTTATCCTCATGAAGTGCCAGGAAGCTGGAAGGGTGGGGAAGACTCTTCTCTTCACCTGAAGCCCCACAGCACAAGCTCCCTCCCACCGCTCAATGGGAGTTGATTGAAGCAGGTAGCGTGCTGGTAACGAGCTGTTCAGTCTGGGTTCATTACGGACATCACTGCACAGGTAGAAAAGTCAACCAGCATTTTCCACAGAGACCATAAAACGGCATCAAGGTGTGATGTTCAGTGTCTTCCAACGGCTCATGCAGCCGATGGTTCAGAAACGCTGGGTCGGTGGGAGGGGGGTGTGGGGCTGCGCCGGGAGAAGTGGCAGCTTCAAAATGATGGTGATGAATGCCTGCCATCGTGGGCTTAGCTTTCATCTCCTGTAAATAAGGTCAGTCTTTTTGTGGTAGATTTAACACAAGATTGAAAAAGAAATGAGATGGGTTGGTTTTATCATATCACAGCGCATTTCTGGGAGTGTTCTAAACAGAATAAAATGTATAACAAGGTATAATATCGAATGAAATTGCTGGGTTTTTTTTTAAGTGAAAGCCTTGAATTAAAATAAAATTAATTAAAAAAGGAAGAAATATTACCGGTGTTGAGTCTTGAAAATCATGTCTCAGGACCTAACAAAACACAGGCTTAACTTAAGTCTCAATATTTTAGAATTTAATTAAATTTGGTCTCAGGAAAAAGTGGGAGCCAGGCTCGGGAGTATTCCTACGTAGTGCTTGGGAACTTCTTTCTTCCACTGCAAAACCTTTAAATATGTGCATTTATGTGAAGAGAGAGGTAAGATTCTGCAGAAATAAAGTCACCTCAGGGCCAGGACCCAAGGGATGTGACTGCCATCCAAAGATGGGAGGCAGCAGCTTCGGGAACGTGTTGGGTCCAGTTAAAACTGAAGTGTCTGACGTGGCTAAATGCGATAAATCTTTCCCTGTGGTTGTTCATATATTTGGCTGAGATATTTGGGAATACTGGTCGTAATTCACAGCCTCTGCTCAGCGGTGTGCAGGTGTAGATCAGCGGTGGCCAAAGGTCCTGAGGAGGAGCAGTACAGCTCTTGCATTAAATTCTCGAAGCCACCTTCTCCTCTGATAACCAGCAGACGTTCCAAGGAGAGGATGTAGGTGGCTGGCAGGTCTCTGGCGGGTTCCCTGCATCCCGGCCCATGGGCAGGGGCTGGCACTGCCCATCCGGGACCCTGAGCAGCTGCAGCTACACCGCCTGGTAACGCACCCTTGACAAGAAACCCAAAGGTTTAGACAGGGGTACTGTGCCAAAATATGACATGTCGTGTCTCGTGGCACCATGATTTTATGCGACGTGGTGCACCCTGCGTGCGGCTCCTGTGAATGCTGGTGGTGAAGCGTCCGGGACGCAAAATACTGCATGAATTAAAAGAAAAAATATTTTTTTATTAATTTTTTTCTTCATTTTAGGAAGAAACTGGGATTTGTTTTGAAAATAATGCTTTGAAATAAGGAAGACTACTTGGGCAAAAGATGCCATCAAAACTGGTACAATTTAACCCCGCGCAAGCTTTGCCAAAACTGCACTTTTTAGATGGAAAACCCCACCTCTTTCAACAGAGATTTTTAGCTAGCTCTAGGTTACATCCGTGTTCTGTACCTAGGATCTGTGGTGCCTTTTTGGTAGGTAAATCTAGGCCCTCCGTACGGTGGGTGTGTGTATGATGTGCAACTGCAGTTGCGTTGGGCTTCTGCTCCCCCCTACAGCCGACGATGTGTTTGACCCCTTGCAGCCCGGATGGGGCTCTCGGACCCCCCGCTCAGCTACAGGGCAGCTCTGCCCTTCAAGAAAAACCCCCTCCTTGCCTATGGCAGCACTGTTTCGGGGTGCAGCTGGCATTGCATCATGGTGCTTATGGAGAACAGGGAAGGCCATTTTTAATAAATAATCATACTTCCCCAATGTATTAAAATGTTAAATGAATCAACGTAACTTTCTGCAAAATGTTTTAAAACAAATTCTATGTCTGCAGTACTGGCATATACTGAAATCTATGGGGAGGAACTCAATAAAATGCTGGCAGCCTGGGGATTTCTTATTTATGTAATTTTTGAAGGTTTTCATCTTTCTGGAGCCTGTAAGCAGATGGGCTTATAACATTTGATTTCCCTGGATCTTAATTAAAGCTGGGAATGTTGACGTTAAGGAACTAAGTGACCATTACTTAATTTTTCTCCCATTAAGGTTTCTTTTTTCTTTTTTCTCTCTCTCCAAGACTGTGCTGACTTTTCATTTATTTTGACTGCATTTTGCAGTCGTAACATGATTCAGAGGGCGTCTGAAGCAGCGTTTGGATTGACACGCCATTTCTGAAAGCGTGTGTGTCAAATGGCCTCGTGCAGTGCGTTTGCCATGGCCGTGGTGGCTCGGTGCCGGTGGGCACTGTGACCGCTGGCGTGACAGCAGCGTCGGGCACTTTGCAAGCCTGAGTTCTTCTGTCCTCATCACCCCTGTGGGGCAGGAGTGGGCCATCACACCTCTGTGGGTGGAAGAGGTGGAAGGGTAGGATGGGTTTTAATGAGGTTTGCAGAGATGCAAGATCCCTGTTGTCTCCATGCTTCCTCCTGCATTTGGTGTAAGCAGAGTTTATGATCATGCTTTATGTTCAATGCTGTTGCTCACTGGAGGCATTAGGTATCTGTTGAAACAACACTGATGGTCTGGCAGTTAAAAAAACCCCAAAACCCATTGCTTCTAACTGCGACATAACCTTGGATGTGACACTGAGTTTCAGATCCCACCAGTCTTGCTGATGCAGGGTAACCTGCTCATCGCACCGTCCCTTAGCAGATGACAACCGACAGCCCTGCATGATGTTGTTATTAAGTTAAATTGTGAGTTACAAATGTAGTTTGGAGTTTAATGCTATTTGATGGGTATAGCTTTACATTTACATTCACATGACATTGATTTTTGCTGGGTCATCGTTGCCAAAGTTTGAAACGTTAATAATTACAGCGTGGCTGTTTCAGTGCTGTGGGGGGTTGCTTCTGCTGTTCCTCTGGAGGAAGGCTCACGGGTGTGGGGCTGGACCCAGCTGCAACACCGACTCACACCCCAAGTCCTAGATCCACATCTGCATTTCTTAAAAGGCAGAGGCTCGAGCTCATAGGATAGCAGAGGTTTGTGTAGGTAGGTGTGATGCTAAAAAACAAAATGTGCCAACCAGATCTCCCCAGCACAGGGCAGATAGCAGCTGAAAAATGGCTTATGTAGAAGATTTTTACTAGGTATTGTGTTTTGCTCTCTAGCAGCACAGCACTCCCATTGTGACGTGTTATTGTATAGCCTGACAAGTATTCTTATGAGCCTGCAAGGAACTCTTGGAAAAGCATTTTTAAAATTAAGTGGCAAAAAATGTAATTGTTTGTGTTTCCAGCTGTTTTTCCTACCAAGGAGTTTTGAACTGTCACAAAGCACTTCCATGAGCGTTCGGAACAGCCTGGGTTTTCTAGTGAAGTCGTTGGGTATGTCTGCTCCTGCTCGGATGTGCATCTGCCTCGCTTAGGCATTTCTTCCCTTCTGCTAAATTGCTCTGGGCTTCTAACGGCTGCAGCCGCCGTCGTGGGTATGGCCCTGTGCCACTGACACCAGAGAACACAAGATCAGGATGAGAGGCAGAAACTGTGTTGGAAACTGAGGTGAATTAGTTGCTAACACTAAGGAAGGGAGTTAGACAGCCAAACTAATGAAACTCATGGTTCAGGCCACAAGCTGGTTGCTTAAGAAGGTCAAGAAGAAATGCCTTAGCCAGATACTTCATTGCTCAACTGGCTGGCTGGCCTCCCACTAAGGTGCTTGGATGTACTGGAGTCACTAGGACGTGGAGATCAGAGCAGAGCAATTCTGTCTGGAGTTGTTAAGTGAGTTGTAGATACAGTATATAGTTTGCTGGGTCTTTACCATCCTTCTTGCTTTTCCTTTCATCATGGTTTAAGAGCTCTGCGTCCCAGCGTGCTGGTTACCCACCAGCTGAACAGCAGCTCCCTCAAACCTCCCAGGACTGAGGCTCCGGGGCTGGATCCTGCCACACAGTCAAAACTTAACCAAGGCACGCAGGGATGGCCTTAGTTACTGCTCTTGGTTAGGCAGGTTCTGTCCAGATACACGGCAACAAGCGTAAAATAAAGCTACTTTTGTCATTGGCATGGTGAGATGACTGAAATGAGGCGGTTGGTTGTAAAGCAAGCCTAGGAATGTCCTGTCACCTTCTCTGAGATGTACAGTTCATCTGAGTGTTTCCCATCTGCCTCAGGAGTGTTCTGTTCTTTTTACAAATTTTCATACTTCAGAAACGTAAGAATTTGGGGACTATTTTTTTTAAAGGAAAAAATGAAGTGCTAAGCATTTAGACACTGAAAGTGTGAATCTTTTAAGGAGCTACAGTAAGTTGTATATAGTGAGTAGTCCCACGCAGTCTTACATATATTTTAGTGCTTAAAAATGGCTAATTTCCCAAAGATGAAGAAAATTGCAAGCAAAATTGACCGAGACAAAAACTGTGGAGGTAAACATGTGAATGAGATTGGGAAGTCTCTTACAAGGAGTTTTGTTACATGACTCAAAAGATTGTAATTCCACTGCCTGGAAACATGACAGCTTTTGCTGAAAGTCTTCTCTATCTCAGAGTGTGAAAAAGGCCATTATTGGATATAAAAATAATGAGAGGAAGAGAGAGGAAATAGAAATTGGTACAAATTCAAAATTTCCAAGTATGGAAAGAAGGGAAGCAAAATAAACCAGTTTGGGTCCTCTGTTAAGGAGCTCTCCAGGAGCTGTTGGTGGGAGGAGAGAATATCGAGGAGAGAAGGGTGGGTGGCCCAGCCCGTGACTGCCACTTACCTTCCTGGGAATCCTTTTGAAGTTAATATTAATTTGGCTAATGAAGAAGAATTACTGAGTAAATTTTGCTGTGATAAAGTATTTCTATTGCATTTATCTGTGTGCTGTGTATGGAGGGTTTTTTATTATCTCAGCCTGATGTGTTGGTAATATGGGTATTGTTATATTCGAGTAGTTCCACCATGTGATCTGCCCTTCAGCTGTTTGAATTCCCAATATCTTGATCGTGTTTTCTACATCTTTTTCCTACTTTCTTTTTGCCTGGGAACTGCTCAAATACAGCGAGCTGCTCCCAGCGCTTCCAGGGCAGATCTGATGCCCTTTGATACTGCTCTCTAAACAAGAACTAATGTCAATACTCGTGGAGATCTACATCTCAGGCACCAGGACTTCAGCTGAAATATTTAAAAGTGAGAAAAGTGAAGGAAAAAACCCTCTTCCCTGTACTTAGCCTGGCTGTTTATCGTTGGATGCCCAGTGCACCACTGTGCAGTTTTTATGGTAGAATATTGCAGGAAGAAATTCTGCCGTGGGGCAGAGGGAGGTCTTTGTACTTCACTTAGCATGCAGAGGAGCTGGTCATCAGCTCTCCGAAACACTGCACAGGGAGGAGAGGCAGCACCTCAGTGTGCGGCTCTGCACAGGCTCTACCTGCAGGGATGGGTGGCAAAGGTAGGTGGGCCCCTGCGGGCTTTTACGTGCAAGCCAGTGCACGGACAGCCGTCGTTTGCAGACAGCTAGTGGAACCATCTCTAATTATGGTCTCACCATAGCTGCTTTCCGGTGCTGCCTTTCTGTTTCAACCTTCCAGCAAACTTGACCAGCCCGCTGGGAGCGCAGCGATCTCATGCTGCGCAGTCGGTGTTTCCAGGGATGCTCACAGGTTCGGAGGAGGGAGCCCAAGGGTACCAGGAGTCTTCTCTGCAGCAGCTTCCCAGGTTTTTTTTTTTCTCCTCAGCAAGGAAGAAAATCAGGATACGTTACGTCTGCGTTAGGCTGCCAGGAAACAGAGGAGATCTGTCATCTCCCACCTCATCTGTGTTTCTCAGCATGGCATGTACGGTCTTCTGTAGGTCAAACAACGCATTACTTCAGCAGTACGGTGTTTGATGGGATCAATGCCCCGCTGCAAGCCTTGCCTACCAAGAATTATTTCTAATGAATCCTCCTTTCGGTGAGAGAAGGGGGGTATTTTTTATTTAAAATTCTTAAAATGTGTAAGTCTTTGCAGCACAGAAAGTTCAGTTATTGATTCCGATATCCCTGCTCCTTGCTGACGGCATGGGGTGGAGGCGCTGGAAGATGCTGGGCTAAAGCAGTGGTTAAGGACAGACTACAAATACTGATCCTCTCCCAAGAAGAAGTAATGAGTCTGTGCAGCTTTGGAAAATGCTATGGGCTTTTTGCTGTCGTTGAGGGGTATGGCAAGGGCTGGGCTGCGCTGTGGGGAGCGAGAGAGGTTCTGCGTCCTTGTGACTGAGGATGAATATTTTGAAATTTCTGAATGTGCACATAAAGTTTTCAGCTTTGCGTGAAAAACTGGGAATCCTTCAGTCTGTGCAGGCAGGAAGGTGTGGCACCAGCACATCCCAGTGGCGTGCATCCCTTGAGATGCGTGCGCTCATGCTCCAGGTCCCTCGGACTTTCCAGTTCTGCAAAAACACTGGGTCTTGGTGTGAATAAGCAGCACAGCTCAGGTCCTCTGCTCCTTGGTATTGCCCTAATTTGGTGTGTTATGTATGACATGATAGGGAGAGGAGTGGGTAAAGCAAGGGCTGTTTGAAAACAGTTCTTCGGGGTGCGGGGTCAGCCTGGGCAGCCCAGCTGGCTGTAACGGTGGGCAGGTCATTTGCCAGCTCGGTGTTTAATTAGAGCAGTGGTGTGATGGTGGCTGGCACACTCTGTGACTGCTTTACTCTCTGGGGATTCTTGCCCTTGGGTCTTATCCTTAGCCTTTAGGAAATATGTGCTGTCTTTGGCTGTTGGCAGCCTGTGTTCAAGGGCCTTCAAGGGACAGAGCATCCACTTATTGCAGCTGATAACAATCCGATTATTACTATGTGTTATTACAGTATTTTTGTAGATTACCTGCCAGTATTCATTTCAACAGTGTTTCAGAGCAATAAGACACAACCAGTGTTACTCCCACCCCAGGACAGTCTGTTCTGCTCCAGGACAAAACACACATGCCCCAACACCGCGCGGGGGGCATCGCAGTCATCGCCTGCAGCGGGGAAACTGTTGTTTGCTGACACTGGCTGTCTGACCAGTAGGATGTGTGAAATGGCAAGCGGATTTGTACGGAGTCTCTGGGTAATTTCTTGGGGAAGAGTGATAGGGAGGGCCTCAAAATTTAATTCTGCTTAGCAGGGTGCTGCTGCGAGGATGGCCAGGATGCGGTGGTCACCCGGACAGCGGGTGTCAGCCTGCAAGACCCGTGTGAGCTTCCTACGGGACCAAAAGCTGTTCCCCTCCGCCTTGCTCTAGCTGTAGTCTTTGCTCGTTTTGTTTGGGATCGTTATCTAATTAATGCTGCCTCTGCATGTTTAAAAATCCAAGCAAAGTCAAAGCCCCAAGCAAACCCCCCGAGAGCAAGGCAGGCTGCAAGATGGCCCACCCCAGGCACCACCATCCCTGAAGGGAGGGGAGGATGGTCTGGAATGGAAAGCATTCAATTTAGTTTCATCTGCTAAAATAATACTCAGTCTTGGTTAATTTGGAAACAGCCAGAGAAGCGTAAAAGCAAGTAATGCTACCCTAACAGGTCTATTGCTGCTTAAATGGATAGGGCTTTTCCTACATGCCAGATTATTTTCCCAGGAGCACGGGATGGGGGCTTTTCATGCTCCATTTCGGGTGCTGGGTGCGCACCCAGGCACTGGCTGCTTCCAAGTGAAATTCCCATCAATCTCCCATTTTATAGAGATGCCGCCAGTTCTTCAGTGCTCGAGATCCTGCCTGTGCTTGTAGCATCCCAGCCATCTGCAGCAGATTAACTTCCTCAGGCTTCTCTAAATCCCTCCTTCCTGTGATCTCCCAGCATCGTTTACAAACCCCAATTTTTGCCCTCCAGGTTGACCTTTAAGCCTTTCTTACCTTAGCTGAACTCACAGCATGTGAATCTGTTTACAAGGCTTTGCTTTCAACATAGCAGGGTATTACAGGCTGAATTTTCACCATATGGCACTTCCTCCACAGCTGTATCTTCAAGAAATGGCTTCCAGGTGCAGGGATCTCAGTCTGAGGCTTTTCCCCAACATCATTGTGACCCCAGTGAATATTTTTATTGACTATTTTCCTTTTATCTCTGCAGCTATCAGCTGTTGTGCTGACTTTCACTTTTCTTTTTCCCTATGCATTCACAGACTTGCCTTACTATTTCAGAAAAATCAAACAGGTGCAGTAATGGCTTAGGTCAGAAATACTCCATTGTATGACCTTTGAAAACCCTCTTTACTCATGGGTTTTATGTGATAAATTAATGGTTTAGTGAGAAATGGTCTCAAAGCAGACATATTAAATAGCACTTGGTTTTGACCCGTAGCAGCCTCAAGTCAAGGGTTTTCCGGATTTTCTCGCACATGTTTCTGGTTATTCACTGGGTTTGCAGCTGATATGTTTCAATTCATTTGGGTCTGTTAGGGAGGCAGCTGAAGTGTTCTCAAGCATGAGATTCATCCTTCCCTTTCCTTTCCTGAGTGCAGGTGATTGGTGATCTGTGGGGTGCAGCCTGTTAGATGTGGGGCAGCCTCAGAGGGACCCATCTCTGCTCAGTGGGTCGGCTGGGCGAGGTGCAGCCTCTGCTGTTGTCGAGGCTGTGCGATGGGCTTTTCCCATGTTACTTGGTATCTAGATGTCTGTGTTCCCTGTCTTCTCTAGGGATGTGCTTCCACGTGAATCTGAAAGCTTAGTCTCTTTGGAGCTATTGCTAGTTGTAATTGGCCCTGTATGTATCCTTACTCCCCAGCCCAGGAGTGAGAGTAGCCTCTCAGTCCTTAATGAGGATGAAGATGAGCACGAGGGTAACGGTAGGCTGCTCGATGGAAATGAGCAGAGAGCAATAAAATTACAATACCCACGGCAGGGGAAGGGCCTTGAGAGCTTAATGTGACATTATCAGGCAGCCCAGGCAATCCCAGCCATGGATTATTGAGAGTTGTCCCATGAATTTTAAGTGTAATTCCAGCATTATTAATGAATCCACATCTGTGAGAGGTGCTACCCTGTAACCGCAGAGTGATCCCAGGTAATACTTTCCTCCTTACAAAGGGAGAGGTGGCAGGTTCAGGTCAGCACTGTGCACAGCGTTGCAGAGGCTGAAGGGGAGAGTTGTCGTGGTCCGAGGCAAACAGACAGTGCAATACGCTGCTCTGACCGTTGCATTGCAGTCTGATGTGGTATCTTCGCTGGTTTTCATAAAAGACCTCTTTTTTAATACAATGACTATGGTTGGATGTGATCTGTCTAGATTTAAGCAGAGCACACAGGAAATCATTATTTGAAGTCGATACGGTGGCGATTAATAATGAAGCTGTAAAGGAGAGAAGGCGCTGGCTGAAGGGGAGACTGCGTTATCTGTACTGGGGGTTACTGGGGTGGAGGGCAGCACTGGGCTTAGGGTGTGTGCTCTCTGAGCTTGCAGGAGGAAAACGGGCAATGCGAAGGAGGTCCGGATGTGATATAGGGAGAATTAGATGATAATATTGATTAAGGTAATGGAAGAGTGAGGAAACTGGATGACATAAAATGCAAAATAATGTGTTTATAGCAACACTTTGCTGTCACCTGGGGACTTGCCATCTAGAAATGATGGAGAGGGAAGAAGATCTGACTTACAATAGTTGTTTGTAGGAAAAGTGAGGTACGTGACCCACCTGCGAAAAGACTGTGTGATTTATTTATTTGTTAGGATGTATTAGCAAAGGCAAAGACTCCAAAAGGTTACAGCTGCTGTGCAAGGCCTTGGCGTGACCTCGTTGAGAATATTTTGTGTAGTTTCAGGACTTATGCTCCAAACGACGAAATTATTTGAATCACGTGTAGAAAAGGGCTTCTGGGATGGTAAGAGTGTAAGACCTTTCTACAGAGTGTATTACAGGAGCTTGTGTTGTTCAGCCTGATAACATGGAGGTGGAGAGGGGATAGGCTGACTCTGTTAGTGCATTTGAGATTAAGGGTCAAGGAGGAGGAATATTTTCTTAAGGTAAAAGAAAACATGAGTTCAATATAAAATGAGCTATAAATTGAAAATTAATAATTTGGCATGAAAAATGATCAGGTAATAAGGTGATTGCTAGCCATGCAAGGAGTGATGTTTTTCAAACCAGTAGTAGGGAAGAGGGAGCATAGCACACGTTCTGAACAGTTGGGAGCATGAGTTTTGTTAGCATCTCATCTTCATATTCATGGGATCTGTATCTGCTTGTCTCTCTGCCAGTTCCCGATCATTTTTCATCTTTCATTCCCACTGGGTTTATTCTTGCTGTCCTTTCTCTGCTCCTTTCCTTTCTGCAGAGCATAATATAAATGCTATTGTACTCTTGAGTCAAAGCTGTGGGAACTAAGTGTTTCTGTAAATGTGGAATTAAAGCAGAATTAATTTATTTTGCCCTAAATGTTATATTAACATTTCATTTATTTATATATAATAGCAAATGGACTCAAACTAGAGATATATTTGTATCCTGGAAGACTGTTTTGATGCAGTTTATTGAAATAAACTGGAAACATTACAGAGATGCCTCTTTTAACTTGTGGCATGAATTAAAATAAGATGATCAGCGTATTGGCTAATTAAGAGAAGACATTTGTAATTTAGATTTTAGTATTCAGTATAGCTGTAAGTCACGGGTAACGATGATAGTTAGAACAATATTATGAGAAACTGACATTTTCATTCCAGTGATGAACTTGTGAAATGAATCAACCAATTTAAAGTTTAACGATGTCATTAGTGTGGCTGAGTGTGCACTCTCTCCACTGGCAGCGAGCTGCGGTCCGAATGCAAAGCTGCTTTAAGCAGGAGTTGATTTGGCCTTTTATTCAGCAATTCAGTAGAAAGGGGCTATTATTTGATATCACTTCACCCTGAAATGAGTGCCAGTTCAACTAGCAGGGAGGGAATTAAATTTGATTGCAATAATATGCATAAAATGCCTGTGTAAAACCCAAAAGTTAAATGCCCTTTTATTGGGGTGAGAACTGCTAGTTTTGCAGAAGGAATTGTAAAATCCTGCAGAAAAGTGGGGGTAAAGAAAGTTTTCTTTACCGACAGGGTTGGATGGCATCGTGCCGCGGCAGCCTGGCCTTGTGCAGGAGGTACCCATCGGGCTGATGGCTTCTGGGCCAGTAGCTGCGGTTTGGCTCCGGCCAGTCCCTGCGGGTGCCCCTTCAGGTGACTGGCCCCATTGGCATCAGGACAAGCTCAGCACCAGCCCAAGCTCAGCACCAGCCCAACGGGACTGTTGGGCTTTGGCTACCCTGGATCAGGCATGTCTGCCCAAAAAGGGCTCTGCAGGGTACCCTGCACATAAGGGCAAGTTGGTTTGTGTGGGAGGCTGCTGTGCTCTCACAGAGGATGAAAATTGTGGGGAAGAGAGGTGGCTTTTTGTTTGGTTGGCTTTTTGGTGGGGCAGCAGCATTGCTCTGGAGACAGAGCTTTGTGCCCGCAGAGCGTGTGAGCTGGCTGCACGCACAAGCTGTCTGACGTCATGCCAGCGCTGCGTTGGGTGATGCTGCCAGAGGATGAGGGGAAAGGCGGGAGCAGTGCTACCTTCTCTCGTAGGGGAGGTTACATACAGCTGTGAACATCTGGTGTTCTCAGAGCAGCACACTGTGAACCACGTTTTTCAAGGGCTTTGCTGTCACTGCAGGTGAGTCTCCAAGCTGCAGGAGATTTTCTTGCTAGAAGTAGCCCATACGTGCTTGCTTCACAGCCAGTGGAGATGTGACTTTAACACTTGTAGACCAGGCAGTGAGTACCCAGAGGCGATGGCGGAGATGCTTCCATGGCCCCTGGCGCTCTCGGCGTGAAGCTGAAGCTCTCCTTGGTGCTCCCACTCAAGACCCTCCTTGTGCATTCAGCAGTGCACAGAGCTGGCAACGTGATGTCCTCCACTGTTTGCCCTGGCTTAAAGCTTTTGACCCCCGTACAGCCATTTCCAAGCCTTTTACTTAGAGCACAGTCAACATCACGCTTAAACCAAAAACAGGGCTTGTGACAGGATGGACAACCCGCTGGATGGCTTCAGAGCTTTGTCCTCCCCAGCCCTGACTCGACATGGAAAAAGGCAAAGAGAGGCCAGAAGTGTCTGTGTGTCAGTGTAACCTCATGGCATGTGAGCCTGTGTCCACACTACATTCCTTCTGCTTTGGTTTATCCCATTGGGAGAGGTGTTATTTGAGCAGTAGCGCTGAGGTTTTTTTCTGGTCAAGTTAAACGAAGGAACATGTTTTCACTGGAGCACGCTCACAGTCCGTGGCTGGAGCTGTTGTTTTTAAAAGAATGGAATTAGGAATTTAAGTCAAATAACTAAAAGGAAAACAAGGAAGCCACGATTTCTTTTTAGCTGACTGTGAGCATAAAAAGAGGCTACATTTGTTGACCGAATTATTCATGTTGAATTATTTGCTCAGCCCTAGTTAGTAAAAGATTTGCAATAATTTCTTCTGTCTTTTTCTGCATTACTCTGTTCAGCCAGATAGCTGTTTCCTCTGTGGAAATGATGTTAAAATCTTTATGTACAGTAAACACCATTTCTTACTGCAGGCATCTATCTTAAAAGCAAACATTTTAAAAAATAATTAAAAAAAAAGGAAAGGAAAGGGCACCACGAAGATTGATCTCTTTTGTACTTACTGTGTTAAAACCTGCAGACTTGAATTGAAACAGGGTCTCATTTATCAGGAGACTTGGTTGCGTCTTTAAATAACCCCCTTTTTATCAAAATATGTTCACAACATCATTTAGGAAAGTAGCAATTTGGCAGATGGAACTATGTTTTTCTGAATCGAATCTCTGTTCTCTCTGATTTAATATTTAATAACTAAAGCATATCTGCTAGTGAACTAGATAGAAGAGTTGTCATTTCTATGTGGGCTGATTAGGGGAAGAAAATCCTGCAGGCAATAATATCTCAGTTTTCAAAGGATGCTTTTAAGCGATTCGGTTTTTTTTCTTCTTTGAAATTTTTATAATAGTTTGAACAACCTTGAATTAACAAATGTAAATTAGGGTTTTAAATCACACTTCTTAAATACTTACCTAGGTGACTTCAGAGAAGTTGCAAATAGATATTTATAGAGAAGATCCACAACTTAATGATCTTTTTAGCTTTTCAATAAATTTATAAAATGTTTCATTTGAAATATAATATTTGTACTGCAGAAGTAAGGCCCAGGTTTGGCTTGTTATTTAAAGACCTGCCTAACTCTAAATCTATTTGTACCTGACTTAACAATTGTCTTATTTAAAAAAAAAAAAAAAAAAGGAAAAATCTTCTTGAAAGAAGCCCCCAAATTTCTTGGGGGGTTTTTTTTTTTTTTGTTTGTGGTTTGTTTTTTTTTTTAAAGCAAATACCTCCCTTATCTCTTAGAGTTGATATTCATGTGCGTGGTTGTGCGGTGTGTCCGTACTGCCAGGCTGCAGCGGGACTGGGACTGCAGGGACCTCCCGAGAAGGCCCTGGGAGTGGGGGTGATGCTGAGCAAATCCCTAAGAGACACGGAGGGAACAATCTAGGAGAAGGATTTTCTTGCGCTGTTTCTGGCTGGTTGACCATTAATAGCCCCAGCTATAAAAGTGCAGCTGGATGTTTACAGCTGCCGTTACGGCCTTGTGTCTTGAGAAGAGTACCCTGGGTTTGTGGTGGTGCAAGTCTGTTGGGGTGAGCCTTCAGCTGAGACGTTACCCCGTCTCCTGGGCTACTCCATGCTCGTCGTGCTTCAGCCGGGGCAGATGTGGCTGTGGCCAGGAGCTGCCTGTCCTTTGCAGGCGCGTTGATCTGCTTTTCTGTTTACTCAGATGGCACTGATGGGGAAAAGTCTAACGGCTGAAAAGTGACTTGACTTGGGTTTTTGTGGGGACCTGTGTGCCAGAGCACAGGCGGCTCTTCTTGGCCGCTGGTTTCTGCTGCAGGAGCTCTGGTCTGGGCGAAGGGAATTGCAGCCATGCTTACAGCTGTGGGGTGCTTCGGACACGTATTACCTGCCTGCTTTCGCCAGCTTGGGCCCTGTTCAAACTGCAAGGTTGAATGTGCTTACTTTATAAAATTATACGGCGTTTTAAAATATAGGAGGGGTCATAGCATAGGAAAAGTCACAGCGGCACTAAAGAGCACAAATTACTTTGGCTTTTCCATTAAGCTGACCAAAAAAAAATAACAAATTTTGATCTGCTTAATGCACAGTTACCACCTGCCCAGTACTCTGGGCTTGTTCTGGTAACAGTTAAACAGCTTCTGTCTTTGTGCATTGTTAGTGTATTGGCAGCTTGCAAGTTTGGCATAAACGTTTGGATGCAATTAGAGTAAAGCAATATTGAATTGTTGTAGTGGGAAACCAAAGTTCTTCACTTAAGGAGAAACATTTCCCTGCAAAAGCAGCTCCTCTGGCCCCCCTCTGCCAGCCTTGACAGCCTTGATCAGTTGCAGTCTGCTGAGGATCAAGGAATAGCTTTTACATTTCATTGGGGATTTTTTTTTTTTCCCCTTAATTGTGCTTATTCCTTTCTTCCTCCAGCACTTAATTGATTTCTGCATCCTTGCAGCATCTTCTTTCAGGCCTGAAGGGCACCTGGGTGGCATCTTCCCCCACTCGCACGTGTAGATCAAGCCCTAATAGGGGAGAGTGGTTCGGCTTAAAGAGTGGCAGAAAGGTGTGAAGAATAATTAACTGGCAATTTATGACATGCTAATTAAATGTAGTGATCATTTCACCCTATTGCAATTTGTAATAATGCGTGTGTGCCTTGCTAGGCAGAGATTTACGGTCACTGTGGAAAGGGCCACAGACCCTTTCCTGAATGCCGTAGATCACTGGGATTTGACTCGCTTTTGAGAGCGATTGCAAGGGTTGGGCTGCTGAGAAATTGGGGGATTGGGAGGTGTGTGTGTCTGGAAAGCCTGGCCAGCTCCTGCTGGTTTTAATTCTTAGTCTTTTAAATGGATTTAGCCCAAGGGGCAGGTGCTGAGCTTGCAGCCCTCAGGATGGGTCCCTGCAGCGTGGCTCTGCCCCACTTGCTCCCCAGCATCCCACCCTGGTCCTGCCAGGGAGGGGGTGGAGGCCAGCTGGGTCCCGGGGGAGTTCCAGGCAGTGTGGTGGAGCTTCATCCCTGGATCTCCAGCACAGTCATGCAGTGTGCCGGCCGGCCGTGAGTGATGGAGGCCAGAAGTCCTCCATGCTGAGCACAGTGTGTCCTTCCACAGACAGAAAGGAAGAGGATGCTGCTGGCATCTAATGAGATGCGCTGGGCTAAAATTAGTACAAGTAGAGCAGCATTTAACTATTCCCCCGAGGACTGTGGTACCATTGACGCTGAGGAGGGGACAAGAAAGGAGCAGCCGCAGATATGGAAGATGGGAAGGCGTAAACAGGGTTGTTTCCCGTGTCTGCAGACCGCTGGCAGCTGACAGTATGACGCAGCCTATTTTTGCATCCTCAGGCATGTGCTCTTCCTCTTTAAAATTAAAAAAAAAAAGCTCTTCCCAAGAGTCCTGGGACCAGAGAGAAATATAATCCCCAGACCAAATGGCCACAAAGATGTCTGTTTAAAGAAAGCTTAAAATATAACTGTTGCTGGGGAGAAAGGAAAGCTTAGGGTTGGGGAGTGTAACAAGACTTGTAATATATAATTAAAAGCAAATTTATCAAGATTAGCACTTATTACATGGGGTTTGGGTGATTTTTTTCGAAATCCCAGAACTGTGAAGTTCTCAAAGAACTTCAGTGATCAATAACCCAGTACAATAGTGACACAAACTCTGAACCTAATGACCGGCAACAGCGCAGTAGAGCTTACCTAATGAGTTGTAAGAATTGCTGGAATGAGCAAAAGTGCATGGGGTTAATATCCTCTTTTCTATATATTTTTATCTCTATATCTTTATCTGTTGCCTGCCAACAGAAGTCAGGATAAAAAGGAGGATAATTAAACTTGTCTTCTATCAAATCTCAAACTGCAAGCACAGCATGTATTTTTCACTGCTTGGATGAAATTTTGATTTTCTGAAATACAAGAAGCCACCTTGTTTTACTAGTACAGCTCCTAAACCTTGCTGCATTTCATTCTTAATGAAGCATACAGATGTACAATATTCAGTGTATAGGTACTTTTTTTTTTTTTTACTGTTTATTAAAGTGAACCTGTGCTGCTGGAATTGGAACATTCCAGAATTAAAACTGGCTTATGCCCTTTCTACTGAAATAACGAAACTTGTTGCCTGTTGTGGGCATTGGATCAGGTTTAATACCCATCCAAGTCGAGTGTCAGAAGGAAGAACAGCCTCATCCTCTGGATCCTTCGGGTGAATGATCTACCCTCCCGTGAACTCTCAGATGCAGATATTAGCAGGGCAGAAGGATGCTCTAACGTTAATGTAACTTTGTTGTTTCATGAACATTAGGTGTTTCTATTTCTTTTTAGAAATATTTTGCTTAGGAATGTGTTGTCTTTCTTAGCATTCTTCAGTATACTTAAGTCACATATTTGTGGAGAGCATCAAATGCAAGTTCAAGCTTACTGTGACTTAGTGGTCGAAAGCCAGATACGGTAAATATCTGACTATTGACAACTTACTTGTAATGTGGTGGAGTCATCTGCCCTAATTAAGGTTTTCTCTGCATTCATCAACTCAGTAGCCAGTTATTTGTGAGCAAAGGATGGAAAATCAGTGTTTGGGCGGAAGCAGTTTTTCTCTTTTTACTAATGGTTTTCACTGGGGATGAATGGCCCGCTGGAAAGAGGGGAGCATGAGCTCCCCAGAAGACCATCCCCTGTTGCAGCTGTCAGGGACAGAACAGGCACGCGGAGGGACTGCTCGGCTTCATCCTGTTCTTGCTGGCGAACGCAAGAGACATCAATGCTTTCTTTCCTTGTTTACCTGTAGACGTGAATACCTGTACATATAAACAGCTTTCTTCCTGAGAGGCATCCAGTCTTGATTCTGAAACATATAGTGATGGTGGATGTAGTGATTAAGTTCGTTTGGATGTTCTCATTTGAATTTTAGGGCAACCAGTCATTTATTCCTCTTGCACCTTTCATTGCGAGACTGAAGAACCCTCCAGTAGTGTTTTTTTTCCTGAAAATAATCAAGCTGATATACTGTAATCAAGCTCTCAGTCATCTTGCTAAACTAGATTGAATTTTTTTCAGTTTCTCTCTGCCTGGCCTTGAACTATTTCTTAGTATTTTCAGTTGTTATTCAGGTTTTTCTTAAATAATGAGAAAGTGGCCCTGGTATTCTTATGCTACATACAGGTCTCCCGCTCTGCTCCCTGTGGTCCCCAAGGGACCCTCCAGCATGCAGCTGGTGGCCTCGCTGTGGAGGTCATAGAATGGTTTGAGTTGGAAGGGACCTTAAAGACCATCCAGTTCCAACCCCCCTGCCATGGGCAGGGACACCTTCCACTAGGTCAGGTTGCTCCAAGCCTCATCCAGCCTGGCCTCGAACACTTCCAGGGAGATGTGCTGTCCTGGGAGGTGGCTTGGCCTGAGGATAAGGAGGCCTTGACATGCCGTGCACAGGAGTATATTATATGTATGTATATGCATATATTATATATATGTAATATATACATAACATTGTTTAGAGATGCATTTGTAAACTGTCTAGGAACCTACTGTATGTGACTGAGTCCATTAAAATGAATACATAGGTAACTTTCCCATCATGCTAAAGCAGGAAAATTTCTTTAATCCAGCCCTTTATACCAGGAAATTGTGAGCTTTGTATTTGTAAAAAAGAAAATTCCACCCAATTCTAACTATCAAAGCTGAATTTGGCTTCTAAGGTTCATTTAATCACTACAATGGCTTAGTTAGAGAGAACGCTGCAGAAGGGTAATTTATCTTTATTTGTCAGCTCCCCAGGGCTGAGTTCTTTTGAAGGGCAAAAGTGAATAGGAGGTAAGAATAAATTGTAAGCTGTCTAATTTTTGACCTGTGATTTCTTTCAGACGTTATGTTTAGGGAGTTTTCGAACAGTGGCATCAGGAGACCATCGGTGAAACCTGTAAGGTGTGCCAGCCCGCGATTTGGCTGAGGCTGAGAAATGCCGTAGTGGTTTACACATTTTGACCAAGGAAAATGTGTACGAGATTTAAAGGGGACAGAACTGAGTGGAGTTCTCTGCAGATCTTCATAGTTACAGTGAGGCAAATTAATTTAAGGAATTGGTTTGATGGAACTATGTTTTCACGCTGTTGCAGCGTGGCAGCAGCGGCACGAGCCTTACCCAACACCAAAGTCAATAGAAAGACTCCTGTTGATTTCACATGGGCTAGAATCTTGTTTAATGAAAACTTCCATAAAGACAACTTGCACGTGTCCTGACTCGTGTTGTTGTACGGGAAGCTGCTTCCCGCTGTGCATTTCAAAACGGGTCGCTTCTGTGAAGGATGCTGATTCCTAGGAAAGCCATCCTTGCACTAGGTCATCTGGACACGTGGACAGAGCGCTCCTTCTCAAAGGGTTGCAAAACCATCTGTCAGTTACAGGAGTTGATTGACATGTAAACCTCCTTATAATAAAATTATATGATTGCAAAAATAAAATGACATTTGGGAACAGACTTGTTAATGTGTCTGACAGTAACTTTGCTCATATGCATTGTGCATATAGCTATCTTTGATTGTCCTGAACAGAAATTGTTAAAGATGCATAAGCAAAAATTGTTTTTCCAAAACAGTAGGAGAAACTTGGCTGTAATAATAATAATACTTTGAATTAGAATATTAAGCTTTGATTAGAGACAGTGTCTTGCAGTTAGGGCTGGCATGTTTTGCTCTATCACGTTATGGCATTCACTTTACATTCTCTCATTGCTCTTGAACAGTTCAGTGTCGTTAATAGGGCTTAAGAGAGAAAAGTCATCTTGAATCTGTTTCCTTGAAGAAGAATATTCAGAAGGTAAATCTGACTTTTTAGCTAATATAATTGCTGTGGATTCTTTAGTTCCCTTTTCCATTTTTCTCATTTGTATTTTATACTGTCCTGCCTACGTTAATTTTTTACCAAGGTATCTTGATTTACCAGGGATGTAGCTGAACAAGTTGACCTCGTGTGTATGGTGACAGGAGGATACAAGCAGAAAAGGGCAAGATGTGTGCAGCAGCATTTGTTTCCAGACGTGATCAATGACAAATTTATGGTGGATGCCTGTTTTTTTACTGCCCGTTAAAGCGGTGTTCATCCATGGTGGTGAAGAGACTGCACACACAAATTTCCAGTTTAACGAGGTTCAACTTCATTCACTTTTATGTGAATTCTCTGTTCTTTCTGCTCCAGCCTGGAGGTGTCGGGGAGCTTCTGCAGCTGCCACCACGCACAGCAGAGCACCGATGAGCTTAGTAGGGATGAGATGTGAAAACTGAGATAGGTTGAAAGCCCTTTGGGAAGCTGGGACAGTAATTAAAGCTGGCAGTAATTAAGTATGCCCTAGCTCAGGCAAGAGGAAGATCCACTGCAATCAGCAGAGGCTCTTAGCTCTCCCACCTGGTAGTAATGTGGGATGGGACCCTGAGGGAGACAGCATCCATGCCTAGATGGAAAAGACAGAACTGTCCTTCCCCCTTATTCTGGTGAAGAAAGGCTAGAGCAGAGCTGGGCACAGTCCGAGGCGCACAGCAGTCTTACCTTTCAGTTGATTTTGTCTTGGGTATTTTCAGTTTTCATCCATAAGCTTGGATTATGGATGAGGAAGCCTGGTGGAACAGGGCGAGGCACCAGTGAAACCCGGTGCCAGGGCTGCCTGTAGCAGCCTCCACGCTGTGCTTCACACTCCTCCACCTGCAAACCCTCGGCAGGGTTTTCTGCTGTGTACTTGGGCACTGCCACAAAAGCATACAGCTAGAGAGGTTGGAAGATGTTCTGTAAAAGGAAGAATAGCTGGTAGGATCTATGTGTGTAGGCATAAAGTGAGGTGTTCTCTGCTTTTACCGGTCTTCTAGCTTTAAGCAGACTACAGTGGATTAGCCAAAACAGAGTCACAAAATAATGCCGATTGGCCATCTTTTAATTAAAAATTTTCATTCTGTCCTTTCTGCTATTTACCATGAAGTTGAGGAGTTTTAAGTGAGGGTAGATAGCTGCGGATGCCGAGGCAGCCCTGCATACGGCCCCAGAGGGTTGGGGCTTGCGCTGTCCCTGAACACCTCAGCCCTTGTCAGCTGCTGCTACTGAATGGTTCCAGAAATAAAGAGCTTTGTTCCAAAACCCATTTTAGGTTGCTAAGTGACAGCGGCGTGCTTGCCTTTCGCGTTACTTACTAAACCCAGCTTCTAAAAGCAAGGAAACGAATAGATAAAGGCATGATAAAATTCAGAGTGCCAGGTATTAAATACCTTATTTTTACTTGGGGGAAAGAAATGCACATTTTGGCTCACATAAAGGCCAGACCTTCATGTTGGGGCAGAGAGCGCTGGGCGGCTGGTGAGGAAGGGGCAGTTAAGCCCTTCAAAGCTGCATGTGCTGACCATGTCCCTTCTAGCGAGGGGATGCTCCGGAGGGGAGAGCTGGGACATCACATCCCTGCATTTGTCTTTTCCTCCTGCAGATATACAGCCTGTGGTGGAAGTTGCTCAGAAATGTGTTTTCATCATCCTGCTGCTGTTTTTCGCTTTAGCTTCACTCCCAGAAAACCAGGTGTCGCTATAAACAATGGTATTTCTAAATGATGCGTCTGTTTCTCCCTTTAAAGTGCTTCTTGAACATCAAGATCTGGGTATGTGTCATTTTCTCTCTGTAGTATGATTTTCTTTAGAGGTAGGAGGATTGCAATGAACATTTAAAAATGATAATTAAAATTAAATAAATAAACCCCAAACGAAAATCCAAAAGCAGCTTTCAAATTAGGCCTGTGTTAAAACAATGTGGCATCATTCCTGTGGTCCCTATCTAGGATAGGAGGAATTAAGGGCTGAATTATTTTTCCTTTGCGAACATCCTGGTTGTAGGGTGGTCCTTAGGTCTGCAGAAAGAAAATCAAATGGGTGACGCGTCAGCTCGTGCCTTGAATTTGGTACAGTGATTTAATTACCATAGTGAGTAGAGGAAAACAAACTGTGCCAGATAAGCATCTAGAGCTGCACACTGCCTCCCTGGAGGAAGGGACTAGAGTTGAGAGGGACTAAAATAGGATTTCTTAATAAAAGCTCATTAACAGTTCCTGCATCGCTGGTCTCGGTGTTAACTATGACAAATATGTGTATTTCATGATCACAGGGAAGTGCTATTCAAATATAAATAATTCCTTCTGTACTGCATACTTGGAAAAAAGAAAAAGCTGTCAGATATTTTCTATCAACTGTCGTTGGCTTTGCAAAACTCCTCATCAGGTGTGATAAGCTATTAGGGGAATGTTTATGGACACATCGGAAATAAACTCCAAAAGGCATCCATCATGTAGATTGCCCCTTTCCAAAGTGAAAGGGTTTATTTTGTTGCTGGAAGAGTTTGCAGAGAGTTGAGTGAAACTGGAGAAAATGGAGAGAATTGACCCGGTTTAGTGTTTTTCCAGACGTGACATCAGGTTTTGATACGAGAGAATTTATGTTCCTGTAGTACCGAGAATGCTCTGCCAAGTCTCCAAACCACAGAACCCTCCAAATTATGGGAAAAATCTGATGCTTTGTGTTACTTTGGTTTAATATAAGTCTTAACATCCCAGAAAATAAATTTTAGCACCTGTAAGGTCACTGCACCTCAAAACGGTTTGCAAAGGGGCTTTTTTCAGTAGTGGTTGGGATGTCCTGGGTTGGTTCCCAGAGGTTTGTCTGGGTCTGACGGCAGAGATGCTCTGCTGTGTGGGAGGGCGGGAGAGGCCTCCGCCTATCGCCTCTCCCTTTACACTGAAACACTCCTTTTGGTCATTTTGTTTATTATAAGTGTTCTCTTCAAAAGACTGCGTTTCATAATGCTACTGTCGATCTGTTCTCTGCGAGTCATGAAGTGCTCTGGAGTGTAGGAACAGAAGGGGTAACGAAATACAGTATATTCTGCAGAGGTGCTTGGGCTGTGCTGTTACGCCTTGTATCGCTTTAAAAATTCATGCTCCACAGGCAGTAGGAAGTTGCTTAAAATCTGCAAAACCTACAAAAATGGAAATGAAACTTTTAAATAGCAGTTATACTGTAGGTATGTGCTGTAATCCATTGTGCCTTACCTGATGCGGTAATTACTACTGTTACAGAACATTTTAATTACAACAGTGAGTCAAACTTCTGCATCTCATGAAAGCTCCTGACTACAAAATCTGTATTATTTATGCACAGGTACAGTTTTTCTGCTAATATTTTCCTTCCTCTTTATTGAGCTATTAACAGACCAATTGCTGCTTTCACACCTTCTACTTGTTTAAAAGTTTTCAAGATTTTTTCCAACATTGTGCGGAAAACAGAAACATTTTCTCGATAGACTTCTTAGATTGTCAGTGGACCCTCATTTTATAAACTTGCTTTTAAAATGTAACTGGGCAGAGAAACTCTTTGATATAGTGATTCTGCTGGCTGATAGTGAGAAGACCCCGCATTCAAGTTTGAGTCATTCAGCAGATGTACAGACGTTTTCTCGGGGCGAGATCAGAAATAGTGCAGATCTTTAAAGGCAAACTTGGAGAACATGGGTGTAAACAGCTTTTCAAAGCCAGGGAGTGCAGGCCTGAAACAGTGGATTTTTAACTGAAATTATACACCTCCCACTGTTCTTCAGTTGGTTCTGAAATAACAGTGTAGAAGATAAATCAAAATTAATTTTGCACGCTGTGGGAAATTCTTAATGGGAAGCTTATGTAAAGCCTTGTGCATTCAAGATGCGCTCTTTCAGGTTTTCTTATTTTTCTGAGAAATTAAGTGCTAATAGCCATTTTCAATAACTGTTCTTTTTGGTTTCATCCTGGGCTAGTGGTAATTTTTGCTCTAAGTATCTTCTTCACAGCCTCGGTCTCCCTCTGTCTCACACACCCAGCACTACCTTTAAAAAAACATCATCACCTTAAAATGATATAAAATCACATATAATCACATGAAATTATTTTACAGCTCAGTCTTAACTGCAAAATCTCAGGTGGACACAGAAGCCACTAGATGAGACACGACTTGGAGCCGTTGGGTGAACGTGAGCTTCAGCCTGGCTGTCGTGAAGCCCTAGGTCCGATGGATGCAGGGTGGGAAGAGCAGGGGTAAGGGGAACTGTTAGTGTAGCCTGTGTGGAGATGGTACAATATTTATACTGAATATTTATCAACTGGTATTCATGAGTCCATGCTTGTTCTAAGAGCACTAGCGTATACCCACAGGTATTTCCCTTTGATGTTTCTTTAGTCTTCAAGATCAAAATCAACCTTGTGGCTAAAGACATTTTTGTGCAAAAAGCGCTCGGCCATCTGTGAAAAACAGTTGCATTTCTCTAATCTGCATTGCGGGTGCTCAGCCACCCCCAAACCAGGCTTCTCTGTGACCATGTTTCCTGTTAGACATTTCCAAGAGGGTGTGATGGGTACCGTGTTTGCTTTCTAAAAAGCCTTTTTTTTTTTTTTGCGCATGAAAGCCAAGGACCTGTTGTTCCATTTGCCTC